>NC_142928.1:172471409-172531409 GCF_046866305.1 Octopus bimaculoides | reverse complement strand
TAGTTTCTGGTTAGAAATAACAAATAAAACGTGCAGGAAAATTGTTTCACCATAAGAGGTATTTGTGTAATACAAGAATTTAAGAGAAACTTGAAAAAATGTTGTATATTCTGAAACAATCTAAATTTGTAGAATGCTATTTAGTAACATTTTCCACAGTGAATATAGAGCATCATTCTGTACCATTGATGTATGCCGACTTTTGTCTTTAATTCTATATTTAATAGAGTATTCAGTGTTGTTGTCTTTCAGCCGTTAGGTGTATTTTAATAAATTTATAAACGTGTTTTTCATATTTACTCTAAAATATGTGGTAGGATTAGGATAAGCTTATCAAAAGCTTTCCCCTCTGTCATTGCGGATAAAAAATTGAATCCTCCTGTTTTGTTCCTGAAAAAAAGAGACAATTTCGTAGAAATTTTATATTTTCGGGAGGTAAATAGGTAAAACGTGTATTTATACCTATTGTTGAAGCTAATTTTGCTTAAGGCTTTATTATGATATGATACTTCTCTGTCGAATTTCTCTTTACGCGAGGAAAGGGTGAATGTTCTTATGCTTATATTGAAAACAACTGCACAACAATATTTAGTAGAGGGTAAGAATATTATAACTGTACTTTAATGTTTCGGAGGACATACTGAAGAACTTATGGCTCGAAGCAATCACCTCGGTAAGGCCAATGTTGAGGTTGCTATATTTCTTCTTTCTGGCCATAAAACATTTTCCCGCCTACCATTTCTAAAATCCATACTGATGAAACTGTACAAGAACGGACGTTAAATAAACTATGCTACGGTTCAGTACACACGCATATAACATACGTTTGCACGTGCAGCACGCACCTCCCCACATATATATGCATTTGCGCAAAATTTCATTACTGGTATTCACTGCAACGATTGCCGGGTTGTCAGACTTACTAGGGTCAAGACATGGAATCTACAATACCAGAAAGGTTTTGATCCAATCGATTATAACTGTCTCACTTTATAATTTGCATTCTCCTCCTTCATCTCAAAACAAATAATAACATTCATTATAACACACTTAATTTTACTTGCTATCAACTTTGCTAAACGCTCACCTCTATTTTCTTCACAACGCAAAATGCTTTGTAGTTATAATTTCTATAACCAATGACCTATGTAAACTTTATTGCGATAGTGCTTTGGAGATGGCTTTGACTTTCTTCAAACATGAGCTGTTCTAATCATCTGCCTTCAACTAATCACATTGGCATCTACTCAAGTTCATAGAGATCATTTATTGTCGGTACTAGTATATTCACTGATGTCTTTATTATTGATATCTCTATGACTGTTACATTTAAAGTCCAAATCTCGTAGCATAATAGTTTTGTGACAGAAGACTTAGCAAATCAATCGATAAATGGTTCATGAGTTTCATATGCTGCGAACTGAATTCATTATGTATGCATGAATTAGCATGTAAAGCTAACCGATGATCTCACCTTATTTACTCAACAAGACATAACAATTCTTCAAATACAAAAAGATGTAAATGTTTAAATTACCATGGAAAGTTTTAAATGGTTTCTAATGAGATTCATATAGAATTTTTCTCTCCTGGCCAATATTCAGAGTCGATTGTTCACCTACGTGAACATATTTGTACGTGATTATTATCAACTCCAAACATTTATATTTCATTTTAAGATAAGTCTATATCCAATGGTGCAGTTTTCATAATGGATAAATATATCGTGTAAAGTTGTTTTATCAGCCATAAATGACGGAAATTGAAGATATGTGTAGATATGAAGAGCATGATTAACAATAGCCCATCTTCTGCTTAATTAGTTTGTCAATTTAGAGGTACACACCAGGTTATAAATTACTATTATTTGGATTTGTTCCCGACTTTAGCAGACATATGCAGAATAACAATGTATGCCATACCAACGTTAAACTGTTGAAGTGAAGAGCAATTTTGTCAGAGTCTAAACAAGAGTCACTGAATGTCCTATCATTTCCTCACAGATCTTTATTAAACATGATTATGATCTCGTATACTTATTTACCTATAACCCATTATTTATTTGTTTCAAGTTATTAATGTAACTGCATAAAACACTTTGTATTTACTTAATGATTAGTCATGGTGTTTTTTACATTTCTATATCTCCTACATTCAGATTGGGAAACAGACTTAAGCTATCATTGGTTTAAGACTAAACTTATAGTTTAGTTCTTGATTCCAAGCTACCGCACGTCCTATGTATTGACCAAATACCCTACATTCTCAGACAGACGAGATGTTTAGCAAACATAAACATTATACTGTATACATATCTAATGAATGTAATTTATCCTCGTTTCCAAAGATTACAGTCTTTCACAAAAGAGTGCTACAAAATGAAAAGTGAAACTAATAGGATCAGGTGCTTAAAATATTTTTACATATGACCTGGCAATTATATTAGTTTCAACAAAATACTGTCTCTGGTTATTCATTATGTTTCTGTGACAGCACTGCAAAGTAATTAATTATAAGTATCCTCCGCCACCGTTACTGGGGAATGGATGTAGAGCCTGGTGACTAATTTATTTATGTTCGCAAAATCGAATTATTCATAAATTATTCATATTTCCCAGGAAGAACAATTTTTGTGAAATTCTTTTCACCTGTACTTTTTTCATTAGCAACTAAAGAGATAGAAAACAGATTCGAAGAAGGGGTATGAACTCACAGCGTTGAGTGAATGCTTCTTTCAATGTTTTTGTATTATCTCAGAATTTTTATATGGAAGATGTATTTTCCAAACGACCAGAAATATATGTATGTATTATGTATTAGATTTAAGTTCTTTTGTGACTATAGTTATCAGATAAACTTCCAAGTAGAGGAAACATTCATATCAGTTGTATGAATTGGTGTTAGCAAATAGTATATACTAGAGAGGTCATCAAAGTTATACTCAAATATTCAATCGAGATTTAACAAATTTTCCATTGGTTAGAGTTCATTATTTGGTTAAAGGAAAAGCCACGCCGAGAATATTCAGAAATGTTTAACTGCAAATAGCCTTTCTAGGCAACAATATCTAGCAGCATCTGCAGCCGCTGCAGTATATAACAATATGAAACGACCAACAAGTTTGGATACTATTGAAAAATACTTTATTCAGTTATATGTAACTTGTTCCCTAACAATGAAATACATGGTTATTTCTTCGATAACAACGACTAAAACTTCATCAATAAACCGGCTCTTGCTGAATTCTCAAGATTAGTTTTGAGACATTGATAAATAATTTTCTTTTCAATTAAAGTTTGTTGCTTCGAAAATTCTATCCTTTGCACCAATTTTTCAAATTGTTTCTATTTACATAGGTATGTACAAGGCTGTTTGTTTGAAGCGTATATATTTGTGTCGTTCCATATACTAGAATCTTTAGAATTCAATTTATGACGTTAATAAAAATCTTCCTGCATTATATGAATAAGTTAATTTCAGTTAAAATTTCCATTACAGTAGAGTATGAGATATTGCTCTGAAAAGTTTCAGTCCAAGTGGAAAGTTTACGCTTCGAAGAAAACGTTAATTTTTTCTCTCTTCTGTCTATGTTCAAGAATAAATAGTTCAATATTTTTTCTTATACGTATTTGCATTTCATTTCTGCTTGTGTAATTCTTTTTTCCTTTTCACCTTGGAGTTATTTTCATCTGGAACATAGAACAAATATATTTCTTCAGTTAATGATTGTGCTAGCGATTTGTACACTTTATATTTGTTGAATCATCGTACGTCTTTTGGAATTATATATCACATACACTTTATAGTCAACACTTATCTGTTCCCAGTATAAACATAGGTGTCCATCTGAGTATTTCTAATGCATTAATTTTATAACTACAAATTGACAACTCATTTTATTCACATATTATACATGATTATGTTGAATAAAAGAGGCAGAATTGATAGGTGTAATAAGGCAATATTGGCAATTAGGTCTTCTAAATCAATATTATTTTTTACGTACATAGTTCATATACAGTTATATACATATAGCTACACACGCGTGCGTACACACATACACATGCACGCGCACACACATATGTATATATACATATCTGTACACGTATTTCTATATGTATACCTATATATATATATACGTGTGTGTATGTATATATATATATATATATATATATATATATATATATATATATATATATATATATATATATATATATATATATACCAGAGCAAGCACATAAATGTGAAACAAGGTGGAAAAAATAGTACCCGAATACCGGAGGTAAGTAATATGCTTTACTGATAAACTTGTAAAGACATCATAAAAACCGTTACTCAGAGTTTCACGTTTCCGTTCGTCGGACAGTTTTTGGTTTACAATGGAACAAGATATGGTCATAATCATAAATATACAATTGCTTTGATTGATGCACATTTGAAAATGGTTTTGTTTCACTGGTTCTTTCAATTAACGGTCTTTTCAATAACTAGATATATGAAATCATAATAATGATTTAAAATTATATAAAAATCGAAGAAAAACTTAAATAAAAAAATAGCTTTAGTAGAAGGAAAAAAACCTGTATAACCAAGGTAAATTAATTAATGGTAAAAATAATAAATTTTAATAAATTAAAAAGACATATCATTAAATAAATGAAACGGACATATATTTTAATTTATTTAAATTTATTTTTTTAACATTAATTAATTTACCTTGAGAACACAGGTTTTTTACTTCTACTAAAGCTAAATTTTGATTTAAGGTTTTCTTCGATTTGTTTAATAATGCGATTTTAAATTGTAATTGTAATTTCATGTAACCGGTTATTAGAAAGGCCACTAGTTGAAAGGACCAATGAAACAAAACCATTTTCAAATGTGTATTTATCAAAGTAACTATATATCTATGGATATAACCATATATTGTTCCATTTTAAACCAAAACTGTCCGACGAACGGGAACGTGAAACTCTGATTAACAGTTTTTGTGATGTCTTTGCAACTTTATTAACAAAGTATATACATATATACTCTTTACTCTTTTTACTCTTTTACTTGTTTCAGTCATTTGACTGTGGCTATGCTGGAGCACGGCCTTTAGTCGAGAAAATTGACCCCGGGACTTATTTTTTCTAAGCGTAGTATTTATTCTAACGGTTTCTTTTTGCCGAACCGCTAAGTGACGGGGACATAAACACACCAGCATCGGTTGTCAAGCAATGCTAGGGGGACAAAAACAGACACACAAACATACACACACACATCAGAAACATGTATATATATATATATATATATATATATATATAAATACATATATACGAAGGGCTTCTTTCAGTTTCCCTCTAACAAATCCACTCACAAGGCTTTGGTCGGCCCGAGGCTATAGTAGAAGACACTTGCCCAAGGTGCCACGCAGTGGGATTGAATCCGGAACCATGTGGTTGGTAAGCAAGCTGCTTACCACACAGCCACATGCATACGTAATACATACATACATACATACATACATAGATACATAGATACATAGATACATAGATACATACATACATATATATATATATATATATATATATATATATATATATATATATATATAAGGCAAGGAAGAAAATGGAGAAGATACTTAATTGACATACATCAGCTAGATTCATATGATTTAATTAATTAATAGATGGATCTAGCTGATGTTTGTCAATTAATTATCTTCTCCATTTTCTTCCTTGCCTTATAAATTCTGGTTAAACTTTTGTTTACCTCCACACATACCTATTATTCAATTACACTATTGCCTTAAAACAGTAAGTATTTGGATATATATATAGGTATACATCCAGTAGTATTTTAGATTTCTTTTATCCCTTAGGTAGTTGTTAAGAATTTTTGAATATCAAGCAATGACTTTGTTGTGTATCTCTGAATATGTTATATTCTGTGATTAACCGAATACCTATGTTTGGGAAGCAGATATCTTATTTCACAGCCACCTACACGTATAAGTTAAAATTGAGAAAGTAACCATGTGAGCGACTTTTAACATAAAGCAAATAATGTATTAATGATATTGTTTATGTATCAGTTTATTTAATGTCTCTCACCATTTCATGTATTAATAAAAAGCAACCAAAATTAGTAAAAAAATGTAGACATAGGTATTCGGTTAATTACAGAATATAGCAACATACTCAGAGATACACAACAAAGTCATTGCTTGATATTTAAAAATTCTTAACTTGGGATTTAATCTTCATTCAACTAAATTATCCGTTCTTGAATTAACTTGTCAGATAACATTAACAGCTCATTTTAACAGATATATTAACCAAAATTACATAAAAATATCTTGAAATATTTAAGAGAAAATTTATTCAATAAAATCGCCATTGGCTTCAATCCCAGCTTCCAGACGACTTCAAAACCTCCTGCAACTGTCCTGGACTGTCTCCTTGTTTAAGGTGGTGAATGCTGCCATAATCCTTGCTATCAGTTGATCTTAGGTGTTACAAGGAATTTTGTTGGTCTCTCGCTCAACTGTGCCCGCACATAATAATTAACGGTATTGCAATCTGGGGAGTTAGATGGTCAGATGTTAGGAGTGATGTGGTCGCAGACATTGTCTGACAACCATGACTGGGTTCTCCTTCTTGTGTAGCATGGTGCAGAATCCTGTTCCCAGACATAGGTTCATCCAGCAGCGAACCTGTTGACCCAGCGTAGCACTACCTCCTCTAGGCACTTGATGTAGGCCACCTGGTTGAGTCTGAGGCCGCGTGGGAAGATGAATGAAGGCATAAGATCACTATCACTAGTGATCACTCCAAACACCATGATGGTAACTGGATTTTGATTTTAATCCCTCTCGATACTTGCACTGTCCTCTGATTGATACCCAAACACTCTGAAATGTTCGTATTGGAGCTGCCAGTGCAAACGCCAAGCAGTAAAGCATGTCGTTTCCAAATATCTGGCAGAGTGAATTGCGTCATGGTGTTGTTTTTTCACAGACGTTGCCCTTCTGACCCTACTGTACTGTGTAGTCAACAAAATTCAAAAGAAACAATGCGCATGCCCGAAATTAAAAATATAACATGGCGACAATTTACTCATCACACCCTGTATATATATATATATATATATATATATATATATATATATATATGTTCATATAATGATATCTCTACAATGTATTGGTGAGATAAACATGTAATCGTTATGTATATATATATACCAACATGTTTGTGTGTGTGTGTGTGTGTGTGTGTGTGTGTGTGTGTGTGTGTGTGTGTGTGTGTGTGTGTGTGTGTGTGTGTGTGTGTGTGTGAGTGCGTGTGTCTGTGTGTGAATGTGTGCAAATATTATACTTCTTGAAATGAAAAGGTAGCATGGTAAGGATAAGTTCTGTAAGACTGTAGTATTTTAAACTATCACAAAGAAGCAAATCGAAGAGAATTAAGAAAATATCACACTAACGATATCAAAGTGAAGTGGTATGCCAAGAAATACCAGCGAGCATGGTTTATTGCTGAACTAACTGGACCAATCTGACCACCTGGTCAAAGAGCTGATGTCAGAATGTTAAAAGAAAGTCTACTTTAAATAGTACACAGTAAAAGAAATACTGGGAGATATTACATAACAGCTTCGTAATTGGTGCAGAATTTAAGAGCGTATGTATTCAAAATATGAGATAAATATAAGAAAATATTCTGACAGACCAACAAAATTCACTGGAATTCGCTGTTAGGTTTTATTTCTAATATGTCGAAATTCGTGATAAGTTGGTAGAATTTGTTTTTAATAGTATGTCCGTAATATTTCTGCTCATTTGTTCACTTTTCCTACTGTTTCCTACTGTTACCTAGTTCATATCCTTCCGGCAATCTTCATTGGTTTACATCGACAGAGTTTGCGAACGTTAAATGAAATATTGGTTTCATTTTATGCAGAAGGACAGCAATTTCGTGAGATGAGGTAAGTCGATTATATTGATCTCAGTATTTAACTGGTACTTATTTATTTTATCGACCCCTAAAGGCAGAACGGTAAAGTCAACCTCGGCGGAATTTCAATTCCGATTCTGCCAGCTCGCCGCTTTCCGATAAATGAAATATTCTAACAATTAATTCTTAGCTTGTCTTTTAAATATTTGATTGCATCGTTGAGTCGCGTATAAGACAGGATATCCCACGGAAGGGTTTTAATCGGTCAAATTTACCATAAGACTTGTTTTTAATGTCTAGCAATTATTCTGTTTCTTTTGTTCAACAACTGAGTTTCAAGCTCGTAAACAACCTGCATCGTTCTTTTCAAGAATTTTCTGATTAACGACCACAAAGAAGAACACACACATACGCACAATACGCCAGCACACAACCACACGTACATACACGTGTACGCACAAACATTTCAGTCTATACATGTATGTGCATGTATGTTTGTGAGTATGTATGCATGCATGTGTGTGCATTTTTAAAAAGGAAGTAAAAAAAATCTGATAATCGTCTATATTAATGTAGTTTTTCACTCATATTGCTATGAAGGAATGACGTTCTGGAGAAAAAAATTGGAGGGAAAAGTTACAAAGGTTTAAAAATCGAAAAAACTGTATTTTTAGTCAATAGCGAGACTGAAATTTTCTACGTTTAGCAGTGTCAACTTTAAGGTTGTACACTATGAAATTTATAGTTTAGCGTCTCTGAAATGAGCTGTTAGGTTCTCTAGTGACAAATTGTCTTCATAGAAATCTTATTTAATTATTCAATGTTCAGGTGATCCAATTGTAACTATGCAAACAATGAGTACAAGTTGTAAACAATTGATGTTTATTATTATGTTTTCTCACCTTGTTTTGCTGCCTTCAGATTTTCGAGATAATGTTGCAGAGGAATGGACTATCAGCGAAATAATATAAGCTGAATGATATTGTTTATGTGATTAGATAATGCTGTCCTACATCTTCAATAAAAATACAGAATGATTCATTCTGGCCTGACCTTGGTTTAAATTGAAAGGCATTCGTTGCAACGAATGTAAACACAGAAAAACTTCACGAAATATATGAAAAATAAGTAAAATATTAAGACAATTGACGAAAAATATATATAAGATTCTAATTGATAAACATAAATTTTATTAAAGCAAAACACGCGGGTGAAGTAAATCTCGTGGTGTGAAGAACCAACACAACACAACGTGCGGGTGAAGTAAAACACAACACAACGTGTGGTTGTCATGGTAACAAGCTGTTAATGCCTCGCTGTCTGTTGATTGGTTAAAATTACCCAAATTTTTCAACTTTAATTCTAAATAACATCAGATTCTTTAATTTACGAGATAAAGTAATTGGTTGATTCTCATCAAAATTCAGAGTTGCATCGATACGCCAAAATTGAAAGGTATCTGAGCAAAATTAAAGGGGGATGATTTTTGAATCAGTTTCACTAGATCCCGTGTTTGTTTCTGCGTGTGTATGTGTGTAGAGGTTTTGTGTGTGTCTGGGGTGGTGGTGCGTGAGGCTGTTTTCGCGTACGTGTGTGTGTGTGTGCACACGCATGTGTGTGTGTGAGTGTTAATGTGTGAGTGCGTGTATGTGTGTGTGAATGTGTGTGTGTGTGTGTGTGTGTGTTTGTGTGTGATTGTGTGTGTAATTGTATGTGATTTCCACACGAATTCTACCTAGGAGTTTCATTCGCAAATTATTAGTGCAACCGATAGAATACTATAAGACACCAGATGTATGGAATACTTTGACTGAATCCTAGAACATACAGTTACGAAAAAAATTTAGACACTCGTATATATCTTAATCAAAACAGTTGAACATAAGGTAAAGCATTCATACTTAAGCATCTATCTAACCTGGAACATTGATGAACGAATAACTTCATCATGAATTTTCTACTTGTGGTGTCAAATTAAAAATTCATGATCTATTATTTCTATTAATGATGAGTTGATTCATCTAAACAAAATCGCAGCAGGTAATCTGTTTAAGGACCCACCGCTGTTTCACCATGAGCATTAATGGTTTATTGGCTGTCACAAAAATGATGCCATTATTCACGCCACATTATATCCCGCCAACCGATATTTCCAACATATTTCAGAAACACTGTCTAATGGAGACATAGCAATCTTTTGTCTGTTGTTATTTCACAGATGCCATTACTGATGGTAACAAAATCACAATATCATATATCACCCTCTCTTTCTTTTGAAGCACATGCAATTAACACAATAAACTCCTACAAATTCCAGACCTTACAATCTCGTGTCATAATTCAAACTGTTGCACCATAATTAACAACGAAAAGCCATCTCAAAGCCAAGTCTTCAATTCGCTTTATAAAACAGTATAAAATCAATCAGTGGTCAGTAATAAAAACCACAATAGTATTGTGCAAGAATGCACATAGTGTACCGTATTCAAAGGGCGCTTCCCAACCTATTGCAACCCCTGTCCACATATGCGTTGTCTACTTTAATATAGAAATCATTCATAAATGTAATAACTATTGAAACCGGACTGCAATTTAAGTCTGAAGCAACCCGCAAATTTATAGTCAGCTTCATGCGACTATTGTTTACAGAGGGAGTCTGACTTCTAAAACGACTTGAAGAGAAATATATATTTCCCGAAACTGCCGGTTCTGTAGCAGAAAATTGTGACGAGGAAAAATGTATTATACTTCCTATTTTCCCACATATATATGACTGCATCTCAACACTGGCTGCTCTACAACCAAGGAGAGGGTTCCCAACCACCGACATTTACACAGACCAAGACCGACCTTGTAAACTTATGCACACCCACCCCTCGTAGCGTCCTACGTTCGTTTCCATATACGTAGATATGCGCATCGACACATACACCTATGTATATCTATGTAGTATGCGTTTACTCTTTTTATTTCTTCCCCTAGCATCAACAAATCTCAATCCAACGCTAAATTCCATCACTACCGTAGAGCAACGCTGTTACAACCGCACTAGCATACACTAGTAATGCTTGCACTCATAATTATCAAAAACATGCTATGTATACGTATAAACACGCACACACTAGATAAAAACATACATACGTACGCATATATTTTCTTGCAGACAAACACGCTAACATTCATACCTACACGTATAAATAGAGGAATGTACATACTCATGTTCATTAATCATCCATACGCACAAACACCTATGCACGCATCCTAAACACATACACGCACATACGCATATACAACGGGCACTAATGCACAGGTATTCGAATATATACACTCACAAACACACACATACACATACATACAACTGATACACACGCAGATTATTTACACAGCTGTTGCGTACATCCACATTCTCCCACGCTAGTAATCACACATAGCCGATGCGCACATACGTACGCCACTTTAGCTAGCACGCACATACGCGACAACGGGCTAATGCCATCAGCTATCACTCACGTGCGACCCGACTACATACAAGCATAGCAGATACACACGCATAGACATCAGAAGCACACGACTACCCACTCATACAGCTACTATACACACACATACGCCCTTCCGGCCATCTATTTGATATCCCGAAAGTCCCATAAAAGAGCAGTCCAGGTTCACGGTTCAAGAAATTCTTCGCTTAATGCATTTGATCTTGCCAGAATGCCGATCTCACTTCTAATAACACCGTGTAACTCGCCTTAACCAAGCACCCCATTTTCCAGTTGCAATCTAGAAAATAGGTATAAAACCGAGTATAAAAAAGAACATTGCAAAATACTCTGGGATTTTAATATACAGTGCGACCAAGTCATAAAGGCGAAACAGCCAAATATCGTGATCATCCATAAAAATGAAAAAGAAGCAAAGATAATAGATGTTACAATACAGACGATTCGAGGGTGAAATATAAGGAAACAGAGAAGAGTGAGAAATATCAGCCACTGCGGGACGTGGTAGGAAAGTTATGGGGCATAAGGAAAGTAATGGTGATACCGGTGGTAAGTGGAGCATTAGGAGCAGTTTCCAAGGGGTTTGAAAAAACATATTAAGAATATTGGAACTACTGTTAAGCTCGAAGTGATTCAGAAGACAGCATTGTTGGGTACAGCTCGCATTCTATGGAGAGTATTGTTTCTTTGAATCACAGGAGAAGGTACTTCTTGAAACCTTTGGTGATTTGCTATTGCCTGCTTTCAAATAAAGAACAACCGGTAATTGAGAACTATCCGAGAGTCTTTCATAATAATGATAATAATAATAATAATAATAATAATAATAATAATAATAATAATAATAATAATAATAATAATAATAATAATAATAACGATAATAATAATAATAATAATAATGATAATAATAATACAGACAAATACATAACAAAAATAGCAGGACTTACAAATATATATAACATACAGAAAATTGCACTACTGGGTACTGCACACATTCTACGCAAAACACTTTCAATACAGTAAACATAAGAGCACCACAGCAAACCACAGCACATACCCAAGGCGCACAGAGCTGCGCTCGGTAGTGAAGTGAAAGCACGTTATAAAAATAAAACTACTGAATAATAATAATAATAATAATAATAATAATAATAATAATAATAATAATAATAATAATAATAATAATAAAATATGTTTATTGATTGACACGAGCATACCTTGTGATCATAATATCTCGACAAAAAATTTGACAATCTCAGAAAATATAAAATATGAAATCGAAAAAAATGTGTCATCTCAAGACGGTTACAATACCAGTGGTTGCAGGAGCACTTGGAATGATCAAAAAGAGAACTGAAAATTATTTGAGGATGATCCCTGGTGTACCATACATACAGGAAGTGAAAAAAATTGTCTTAACTAGTACGTCACACGTATTGAGTAGAACCTTGTTGCTATGAATTTTCTTTCTTTTTTTCCCTTATTTTCTTGGTTTACTTCTTTCATTTTTTCTTTTTTCCTTGTTTCCTCTGCCTTTGTTTCCTTTTTTTTTCTATCACATAACTTTCTAAATGAAAAATCTGGGGCGTTTGTTTTGATAGCTTATACACAATGAGTTTCTTGCCCTATGTGTAGGGAAGACTCGGCAAGAAATGGAAACAAAATTGAAATAATAATAATAATAATAATAGTAATAATAATAATAATAATAATAATAATAATAATACCCACACACGCACAAACACAGACACACACAGACACAGACACACATACACACACACACACACACACACACACACACACACACACACACATATACATATTTATATACATAGAATATGAAGCGATATAGTTCACTGGTGATCTAAAGTGCTATATTTGGTTATCCGTTAGGTTACAACTTCACAGCTGAGGTTGGAGCTAGGGTTCCGTATCAGGCTTCTGTCTTAGCAGGTATATATTATATTAGAGGAAAAAGGACAACAAGAGCCAAGGCAGGACGAGTATTTCAAGTCATTTAGTATCTTACTCGTGTATTTATATATATCTGCACGCGTGGTTTTCGGACAAAATTTGACAGTGAGCACAAAAGGAATAGTAAACAATATCCCGCAATATCCCATAAACTAAGAAGTAACAACTAGATTATAGCGAGGAACTGGTACTTAACTCGAAGTAACTGCCCTCAGCTTCCACCACAGCCACAAGGAAGTTCTGGAACCTGGTGCATGCTTTTCTCACTGTATGTCGGGAAACATCTTCAAATACCTCCTTGATCTTGGCTGCCAACTCGGCCTTGGCGTTGCAGGCAGAGCGGTTGGTGTCTTTCTCAACCGTACTATACACAGCATAATCCATAGGATTACAATCGGGGTCATTAGAAGCCCAGAATCAGGTGTGCTCAAGTTGCAGAAATTCTTCGACAACCACCTCTGACTCTTCCTGTGATATAGTAAGGAACTGAATTCTGCTTCCACAAATATGCCCTTCGAACAGCAATAGTCCCCAGCCAGGCTTTCACCACAGTTTCCAGCGGCTTCACATAGTTGTGTATGTGCAGTATTACTACTCATATGTGTATGTGTGTCTGTGTGTGATCACATGTCACTCTGTGCATGTGATCAACCCTACAAACTCAAACGTAAAATCGCAGAATAGCTCATATTTTTACTTTACAGTAAATCCACTGCATTTGGTGAGAGCGAATCAGTTTGCTCTGTTTTTATGTGGAGAACTACAACAATTCCGGGTTTTATGCAAATATATTTTTTACATTGTCCACTGCACCGGTGACAATAATTCAAATGAGAAAGTCTTTAGCCTACGTATATGTGCTGTAATTTTCTCATTAATGTTCCATAAAATTTCTCCTTTTCTGCAATTTTTAACGTCCCATTCATATCAACTGGCCATCTTATATCTAAACAATCTGTGGTTTGTACCGCTAATCCCAAAGAACCATATCTAGTCTCTTGTGTTCATATAAAGTTTGAACTTTTTTTTGGAATTTTCCACAAGTATTCTTTATCTCTAAAGGTGTGGATAGATGCTGGTGCTGTTGTGATTCTGGTACGGCTATCAAAGCAATCCTTATTGCGGATTGCATTATAAATGGCTTTTGGCGACGATGTATCGCATCACAAATAGTTCGTTACTTGCGAGTACTTTTGGAAAGTTACTCATGAGGGTAATATCTTCCACATTGGCAAAATAAAATTGATATTTTCTAATACATGGAATCTTAGAAGTATCTTTATCTTTCTCGTTGGTGAGATAATAGCTATACTCTGTTTCTGGGTAGCAAAGGCATAACATTCTAGTTGAAATGTGATTTATATTTTAATGTTCGTGGGAAAATCATTTTTCCTCCCACCACCACCACCACCACCACTACTACTACTACTACTACTACTACTACTACTACTACTACTACTACTACTACTACTACTACTACTACTACTACTACTACTACCTTAGCTTGAAATATATGTAACTAAGAATAACATCCTGCGATTATAATGAACATTTATGCTCCAAGTTTTTGAGGTTACTCCAGCTATACTCTTGGGAACCTAGATATTTTCTGTTCTGAAGTCTTTGGAAAATATTCACTATTACACTAAAATGAATGGTCCTCGTATGCCGATATGATGAAATTCGCCGCAACATTTATTTATTTATTTATTTACTTATCATGATGTTACGTGTGTGTGGGTATATATACGTCTGTGTACGTATCAATGTAGGTTGTCACTTTGGTAGGTTTGCGTATGTCTATGTACATTTTCAATTATATATGGAGCTGCACTGATGAAATATACAAATAGAAACGTCGTTTTGAATGAGGGAAATGCACCTTAGTATACACTGAGAATTTAAATTTAATTTCAGTGTATGTTTAAGATAGAACATGAATTATTTCTATACCTGCATTAGAAAGAAAAAAAAATGACAAATAAACCAACTTCTAGACAAAGGAAAACAGAGATATATGAATAACGTACACGACAGCACAGTTGATACTAACACTTAGTGTAAGGCATTTCTATTTTGTTTCATGTTTTCCTTCTTTCTCTGCCAGATTCAATGCCAAAATTTCAGATAAGGACTTCAAAGAAATGATTGGATTTATTTGCAAACAATTTCTTAGAAACATGCCATGAAATATTGAAATTTGTAAAATATTTGAATCGATATCCAATGGCTAATTTTAAAGAAAATCATCTATCCCTTGAGATTCTTTGCGTCTTTACATTCAAACGAAGAATAATAGAAAAATAATAATTAACCAATAACTGTCTCAGAATGCTCTAGTAGACAATATTATCACTGATTACAGACAAAAACAGAGATTTTAGTGGTCTCAGAACAACATTCTAGTTAATCTTCAACCGACACGTTTCACTAGTTCACTATGGCAACTAATCAGAGAGAAAAAGAATATCGAAAAAGAAAATAGAAAACAATAAAAGTGCTCATATCTGTGAAAACAGTTTTAGACGAAAACCATAAATGCTTGATTGAATCAGAAGAGACAACACTTAATAGATATTTCCAGTCAGAGGACATTTTGATGCATATCTCTTAGTTTGTGGGTTATGAAGTATGCAGAGTATAAGAAAGAAAGTGATCAGAAGATGGAGAGGTTGCAGACGCGTGAGTAAGATAGCATAAAGAAGAGAATCATACACATCTGTTGATTCTAAGATATTGGATAGAAATATAATTGGAGCATCTTGGAGATAATCAAATTTGTGAAATTGTTTAAGCTTCTTTACGTAACCAATATTATATCAACTGATGACAGCATTAATCTCTTCATGATAAGAAATGGGATTAAGAAATATTCTGGAATCCAGTTCGTGTTTCTAGTGTTCTAGTTTAGAGGCCAGAATGTTTCTATTTTCGTAGTAAAAAGAAACATTGCAATTGTAAAGTAGGATGCTAATTAAGAGGTCACGGTGAAGTTTGATTTCATAATGGCTGGTTGAAATAAAATATAATTTAGATTGTGCAGCGATTTCAGTATAACTTGGTAGTTTAGCATGTTTTCATATTCCTCACTTCTAATATGGCCTAACGACTCTAATGGCAAGGCTATATTCCGATATATTTTCTTGGTTCTCAAAAATCAAATTGTATTTCAGCTATCGAATTGTATTTCAAATTGTATTTCCGGTATCAAATTGTATTTCAAATTGTATTTCAAATTGTATTTCAGGTCTCAAATTGTATCAAATTGTATTTCAGGTATAACAGGCTGAAAATTTCAAAAGCTATATAACAGCTATTCTAAATTATACAATGAAGAGTAACAAGCATTTGAGACAGTAGGCTCAAATTGAATATACAATCACACTAACCACTTAAACCAGATAAAGATATGAAAATATTTTCATTCTTCAAAATACATAATTCAGTACCTTCTTTGTTATTGTAATAGGAAACAATGCAAGTATTTAATATTTCACACTTCGGTTTAAGCGTTGTTGGCAGAGCAGCTTATGTTTATTTAATCTTAGGGTGTTGGTTACGCTGCCAACAAGAACAAGCAATTTCTCAATTGTGAGTAAAACATGAACAATGAATAGTAAGGCATAGTTTAATGCATAGTGACAAATATATTATATTTCGGATAAAAGTAATATGCAGGGCAAAAATATTGAAATGAAAATTTGAAAACGAAAATACCACACTTTTGTAACTGAATATCGTGGTATTTAGAACAGCAGTTAGAATTCATTGGATGGTAGCCTACAATTTGACGTGAAAATTGTTTCCATCTAGATATCTTAATTCTGATCTGCAATAAATGGAAAATATGTACAATGAAAATTTTATTGTTGGAAAGCCCATGGTGGAATGTACAAATGTGTTTAATGCATTTATTTGCTAATTTCAAAGTCATTTTCAGGAGAGAGAAAATGAAAACAATCTTTTTTTCAGTTGAAACCAGGATTATCAGTGATTGTAGCGTAGAAGACAAAAGTTAGACACTCAGAAAAACACAATGACCGTTAATTTCGCTTAAAGGTTTATTTGTAATACGGCGTCAAAATTTTTATCGCACGAAACTGTAACCTGATTACTGACAAAAAGCTGTTCATCTCTGCCCAATTTTAAAGTTAACCGTTTAAGTTAACGGTTTTGTGTGCTTCTGACTGCCTTCCATGCAGTAATCGCTTTAGTTTCGACACGCGATCTCAGATCAAAACACTCGCTATACATGTACATCTCCGTAATCATGATAATAAGTTGCAAGTAAACTTGTAGATACTTCCGTGTATATCTTCGGCGCGCATATCTTTTAACATAACGAGCGGTACGGCACAGATATATTCTGGAAAGCGTTGAAAGTCATCCATCGGTTTTTGTTAAGAGCTCATATCATCAGGAGATCCCAAATAATTCGTTTCATTCAGTAAATGAAATGAATGCTGATGGAAAATTTTAGTATTAAAATTATGTTTTGCAGAAAAATCATTAGCATTGAATTTTTTCTACTAAATATAGTAAACACATTTATTTAGGATTGGAAGAACATACAAATATGTTTCTTCTTCCTAGGCGATTCTCTCTTTTTCTATCCCTAAGGCATATGTGCTACCCAGGCTCCTTTATTGTACTTAAATTTCTTTCACATATGTAATTTCTACTATGATGAGAAATGAATATATGAATATGCGTATGTTTATGTGTGTTTTTGAGTGTTTTGTGTTTGTGTATAATGAATATGTATGCATACATATCTCACTCTGAACATAGTATTTCTGTGTGGTTAACTTGACCAATCGTATTTGTCTCCTAGCAGTGCAGTAGCCTAATTATAGAATCATCGATGGAATCGTAAGAGCGATAAATAGTTCAGATTTACATATTAACGAGAGGATACTTGCAACAGTTATTGCTCGCATTGTAAATTATGATAACTTGACAATTCCTTTAATTCTTGTAATCACTCGGTTGTTTCTCGCTTGATAAATCTCATTTTGTAAATCTATATTTCACGAACAGTAGACGAGTGTCTACTTGAATTATATTCTCATTGCTTCGGTCTTATAATGATTTTCTATAAAGCAGTAAAATCTGAAATGTATAGGTGGACGTGATTAAGTGAAGCTGATATGCCTTGCATCGAAAGTAGTACGACGATCGTCTTCAACAACAATTTACAACAATATTTTGGTATAGAAATATGTTGAATAAGAATTCTTAACCATTTAAATGTTTTTATATAAATTATGGCAGACAGTTTTTTCTATGTAAGAAATCAATACATATTTGGATTTTCCAAATTTATGATTTTATAAAAATTTTAAGAGTATTACGGTAATGCAAGAAGCTTAAATTGAATATCAAAATAGATTCACTCCAAATCTTTCGAATATGAAAAATGATACTTTGTTCCACTATTGTGTAGACACAAGCATCGCCGTGTTAAGAGATTTACTTCACAATCTTTGCGGCTAGATTGTGTGACATCTTGCATAAATGTACTTTATCACAGCCGCAGTTTGTCTGAAACATCGGGAATAAAATATGGTAGGAAAAAACGATGGGGAAACTGCCAGATATATTGTACCTGTAATTCAAGGGTCAGTTTTGCAACAAATTTTGTTATGTTGATTAGGCCTGAGAATTATACTTAGGTACACATATCTTTAGAATTCTCAGACAGAAACATGATAATTCAATAAACGTGATAGCTCAGTTGATTGAACAGTTGAATTTTCATCGTGGAAACGGCCATGATCATCAGGAACATGATCCTAATTGTTTACATGTATTATTTATATATAATTAAACAAATACAAAATAATACAATGCTCTGTTTGGGGCTTTGCATATTCTCAGACAAGAATAGAAAGATTTTCTTTCTTTTAATGCCTGTCTGTAAGTCTGTATAAAAGAAACATTATACAATTTGTATGCTATCTTATCAGTTTGAAAGATGGTTAAAAATATTTTGTTGTTGTTGTTACAGCCAAAGTCATTCAGCTCTATGATCATTTATATACCCAGATTTGTATTATCTAATGTCCGTTCTTTTATAAGGCGGTAAAGCATATGCCAGGAAAATGCGTTTGGTGTTTCCAGACGGTCGAAATTCTTTCATGGGCTCGTTATTTCAAGAGTTCGATTTTATTTTCAACATTTTAAATTTATTCTAGGAATTTTTAGATAATTATATGGATGAGTTCTACCATGTGTGTATCGAAGAATTTTCCTACATGTGGAATTAGTACTCTAATGTATAACCAAAAGAAATTTTGTAGAGGGTACACAAAATTCTTAATACCGAAAAATAATGATTTACCCTTCCGAAGAAACCTAATCTTTATGCGAGAATGTTAGTAATGATATAAGACTATATATATATATATATATATATATATATATATATATATATATATATATATATATATATATATATAAGGAAAATAAGACAAGGTAGAACATGCTAAAATAATTTTAGTACCGCTTTCATCTTTGCCACTTTTTCAACTTAGAGCAAAGCATGAAAAACAATTAAATTGTGGAAAAATTAAATGAGATGTTTTTTTAAAATATTTCCATAGTTTTTAAATGCAAGGGACATTTTCTTTTTTTTTTCTGTTTGTCTCTGTATCTCTTTTTTACTCATGCAAGTTCTTGGTAGTGGGTAGCAGTTAGTAGTAGTCCTAAAATTGGATATGAATTCTTGGTTTTGATTGTCTAAGCAGCAGTAAAAGTTGGGAAAGGAGACGGCGGCGGCGAAGAAGAACAAGAACAAGAAGAAGAAGAAGAAGAAGTAGTAGTAGTAGTAGTAGTAGTAGTTGAAGAAGAAGAAGAAGAAGAAGAAGAAGAAGAAGAAAAATGCGGGAGTTGTTTGTCAGTAGTAGAATGTTGGTCGAATCCTCTTAAATGGTCAAGTGATCTACTATTACAACCACAACGGGTCACTTTTATGTCACTAGACCATTTGACAGGATTCCCACAATATTCTATTACTGCCATAGCACTTCCGCGATCCTTCTTCTTCTTCTTCTTCTTCTTCTTCTTCTTCTTCTTCTTCTTCTTCTTCTTCTTCTTCTTCTTCTTCTTCTTCTTCTTCTTCTTCTTCTTCTTCTTCTTCTTCTTCTTCTTCTTCTTCTTCTTCTTCACACACACACACACACACACACATAATGGAATATGCAAAACGTTTCCCGCAAAAAAAATTATATATGTATATATATATGTATAATTTTGTTTGAGGGAAACGTTTTGCATATTCAAATAAAGCTTCTATTCCATTATGCTAGCCACATAATGATGAACCAGTTTCTTTTGGGTTGCATCTAGACATTTTGAAACTTCACTTTTATGAATTGAAGCTCAAAGCATCTCATCAATCTTTCTTATTATTAAACTTGTGATTCCTTTCATTCGTTTTATTGTTAAATATGTAAACCATGGCTCATGCGAAGCGGAAATCATAAACCCGATAATATTTCAGGTATGGATAACGGAATGATAACAGAATGCCACTAAAATTTAAGCGAAGCGTACAGTCGGAAATTTCGAGAGAACTACCAGATATGACTGGTACCAGAAGCAGGCCAGGAGGGACAACGACAGAAACGAGACATTTATAACAATTGAAAATAACGCAGCTTGTCTGATTATGTGTATAATTATGATAATAATTATGATAATACCTAAATTTGTATGTATGTATGTATGTATATGCAGATTTGTATGTTTTATGTATGTATTCTCATGCATAGAGTTATATATCTAGACATGCCCATGTATTTAAATGATAAACTACTGGAAAGTTTTACAGATTTTTACAATTCCAGTGATGGATGGGATCTGTAGCCTTCGTATTACTTTTCTCCTTTCTGGTTTTGAAAAGTCTAATTTCTCAAGCTTGGTATTCAAGCAGTGTGTTACATATCCCAGGGCCACGATAATTACAGGTATAAACCTGAACTTGTAATCTGGATGTATGTATGTATGCATGCATATATCTGTATATATATATATATATATAACTCGTCCTACTCTTGATGGATCTGATGGTTGGAGCAAGGGACGCCAACAAGGGAGAGGAGGTATCATGATTTTGGCAGGCATCATGATTGTTAGGGGCATTATGCTAGGTCACTGGAAAGTTGCTGAATGTATTAAGACGATTGCGGATGCTTACATAGCCTTTCTATGGGAGTACATTGAACCTTGACTAAAACAGCAAAGAATCACATTAGGACAATCATAACATTCATGCAAGATAATGCACCCTTGCACGCAGCGAAGAAAAATACAGATATCTGAAACAATTAGATTTCTGTGGACCTGGGAACATGAAATGACCTGCCTGTTTCCCCAGCTTAAACCAAATAGAAAATGTGTGGAGCATACTAAAGCGATGTGTTTGCGAGAATGGATGCAAATTTAGGAGCAAGGATGAATTGTGGCTGGCAATAGTGGATGTATCACGTAGTATAACATCAGAGGAGAGCCAGAAATTAGCATGCTCCAAGAATCAGCGTCTTTTTCAACTAATTTCAAACAAACGCTCATACATCCCTTACTAAACAGCTTACCCATCATTTTTTAACATTGTTTATTTGTTTATTTCTAGTTCTTCCATGTTTAAGACTATATGTGTTCATTTAAAAATGTACATCACACAGTTAAATTGGTATTTTCTTGTTTACATGAGTTTTAATTACACCTCGCTAATAATTTGAAACGTCGTGTATATACGAGTGTGTGTGTGTGTATTCGCGCGCTTGTGTGTCTCTGTGTGTGCATGCGCACTTTTGAGTGTGTGATAGTGGTAAAATAACATACACACACAAACACAAACACACACACACACACACCCTCTCTCTCCCTCTCTCTCGCTCTCTCTCTCTCTCTCTCTCTCTCTCTCTCAATATATACATATATATATATATATATATATATATATATATATATATATATATATATATATATATATATATATATATATAAGTTGATGGCTTTCCAACAATATGTAAAAACGTCGTGTCAAACAAAAGTTGACTTTTTTTTCACTTTCATGTTCTTTTCAAAGTCATTTGTACAGCAACGAAGACATTCTAATTAATAACTGAAACGGACCATTGGATTTCGTTCCAGCGAGAATTAGCTGCTGTCTCACTAGCCTTTCCCAAGTCTTCTCTCTTGAAAATAATATCCACATGATTTTATTGGAAATGTTTAACGTTTATAAGATTTTCGGCTCTGTGCCTAGTCAAAATAAATCAATGTTTAAATTTAATCTGATTATCATCAGAATTTTCTAAAAATAGTGATAATTGTGTATTCTGTTGTATATTTGAATTCATGAGTATGCGTTGTAGTGTGTTAGTGTGTTTATATCGAAAGGATTTCTTAGACTGGCGTTAATAATGATTTAATTTATAGATTTAATGATATTATTAGATCAACGTTATATGTTTTACAGTTGACCAAATACATGTAATGGAAAATAGTTTCTTGATTAAAATACTGTCCACAGAGATGGCAAGTAACAATTAAATTATAAAGGAGAGGGCATCTCGCAATGTTGTCTTTTGTTTATCACTTTTTTCTATTCTATTATATCAATAATTGATTTTTCCCAGGCAGTAGAAACAAATTTCGAAATGAGGTGAAGAGAGTCAAATACGTCGAAGCACATAATAATGGCATTTATTTATACGACTATAGTGGAAGGTAAAGCTGACTTTAGCAGAAATTTCAACTTCAGGAAACGTAGAGAATCAGAATTCTATCTTAAGATTAAATACCTTGGAACCAGCAATACCTTGAATCTATTATGCCCATCCATACAGTTTCCTATAGTACAAAATTGTCTGTATGAAAAATTAACAACAACCTAGAGAAGACAATGGCTTAGGGAATTTCATCTTGATGGAAATCAATTCTACCTACTTTTTGGAACGCACGTAGTTACAAATCTGTGAAAATTTTCAACTGGACAAAAAATATTCCTATATATATATATATATATATATATATATATATATATATATATATATATGTGTGTGTGTGGGGGGGGGGAGAATTCACAAAAAAACAAAAGACGAAGACAGGTGGTAGACAACAAACAGATGTATTAGTTTAACGCTCGGAAAGTGAAAAAGTCTTTAAGGTTTCGAGCCTACCCTCTTCCACAGATAGGGTAGGAATGAAGAGAAGAGAGAAGGAGAGTAGGAGTGAAGAGAAGAAGTAGGAGTCAGAGCAAGAGAGGAGAGGTGGGTGGGAGGAAGTAGGTGTGAGAGGGGGAGAGGGGATGGGAGAAGGGTTAGATGAAGAGGAGAGGAGAGTTGAGCCCATCTGACGCAAAGGAGCGAAGAGAGATTAATCCCTGTTCACGGCGTAGACGAGAGTCCGGATGGCCCCTGTGCAAGGACAATCCAAACACAGACAGGTGTTGCAAAAAGTGACTGGTAGAGCGGAAATAGCGCGAGATCGGGGTGTCATTGCCGAGTCGGATGTCTCAGATGTGTTCCGCGAACCGGTCAGCCAAGCAGCGTCCCGTTTGTCCGATGTATGGAGAAGGGCAGAGAGAGCATGAGATGCAGCAGATGACATTGGTAGAAGTGCAGGTGAAGGAGTCGATGATATGATAGGGTCGATGATGGATGCCGGTGAGAAGGGGAATGTTAGAGAGCTAAGGTCACGTGTGGCAGCGTGGGCGGGAGCAGGGGAACGAGCCGCGTTGGGAGGTTGGGTTAGGGAAGAAGCTGTGGACCAAGAGGTCTCGTAGGTTGTGGGCTCGTTTGAAGGAGGGGAGGGGTTGGTTAGGGAAGATGTGCGAAGTGGAGGGGTCGGACGGGAGTCATCGGAAGGCTTGGAGAATGTTGCGTTGGAGAGGTAGGGTGGTGGGTGGTAGGTGAGGGGAAACGGGAGAAGGGAGACGGCGAGGCGGGTGCGGTAGTAGAGAGCAGATGCACTGTCCACGGAAGTGCTCTGGCAAGGGCGGTGTGGATAGTGGTGAGGGGAAATCTACGTAGGATGAAGTGGCGAGCCATGAGTTGAGACTGAGTCTCAAAGTCATGGTTTCACTGCAGAACCTGCGTAGACGGAGGAATTGGGAATAGGGGATGGAAAACTTGGTGTGTTTAGGATGGGAGGAGGAGAAGTTGAGGTATGTGTGAGTCTGTGTGCTTGTAGTGGATGGAGGTGGTGAGAGTGGAGTGATGAATGCTGACCGAAATGTCAAGAAAGGAGACAAAAGTGTCAGAGATAGTGCAGGAGAGGATGAGGGCAGGATGGAAAGGTTGGACAAAAGAGAGGAAGCAGTCTAGATGTTCGCGAGAGAGTGAGATCGCACCGATACAGTCGTCATTATAACGGCCGTATAGTTCGGGAGTGGGACCAGTGAAAGTTGAGAATATTTGGGCCTCAACGTAGCCAACGAACAGGTTCGCATAGTTGGGGACCATTCTCGTTCCCATGGCCACTCCCGAGAAACGCTGGTAAAAAAAGCGAAAGAGAAGCAGTTGAGTGAGAGGATAAGTTCGGCCAGATATATATTATATAAAGAAGGAAAAGGAGAAAAAAAGGAAGAGAGAAAGAATGTAAAAAACTTTCAGTGATGACCACACCACGCCTGTTTTTTTGAAGAGGTCACCATTCTTAAACTCATTCCTATATTTGGTAAATGACTAAATAAATAAATGAATGGTGAATAGGAAGAGGGATCCGCATTCTCTCTCTCTCTCTCTCTCTCTCTCTCTTTCTCTCTCTCTCTCTCTCTCTCTCTCTCTCTCTCTCTCTCTGAAATTTATTATGGCTACCGATAATACAGATAAATTCCTCTCTTTAAATAATATCGAGGTCTCTTTCATTCTTTTGTTGTCTTGCCATTTCTATCAATATATATATATATATATATATATATATATATATATATATATATATATATAAAACAAAACTAATCTTACGTCTTAGAAATCCTTAATTCTACTATAAATCAGGATACTGGGAACATGAGAACACCTTTATCTAAGCTTTGTCAATCTTATTTTGCAAATATTTTTTCAACATTCATTTATTTTGGGAATGAAATTTACAAAATGCCTAATGGAAGCAAGACATTTTCAGTTGTATTCTATGACGGACTAAATTACTTGTAGAGTTAATAGAGAAAAATAGAAAGAGAAGAAATGATAACACAAGACTACGAATTTGAAGAAAATAGTTAGAAGTATGATTATGTATTCTTCAGTTCTTTAACAAATATGTTAGTATAAAAAAATGAAGATAAATCTGTACAGTAATCAGAAAAGAAAACCATTTTGCATTGGTACTCCTAAGTAGCATACAATTTGTTTATATCAATCACAACACTACTGTTCATCAATATTCATTTCTTTTGAATACCAGCTCGTTTCTAGATTTACAAACAAGAGAGAATTCAATAGTGAAACAGTCATATTTTTCTGAGGGCTATAAATGTCGGAACTGAGATGTTGTTGTTGCGTAACCTCAGTTAGTCATGATAGAATTTCAAGATGTCTGAAAGAAACTGACGAATATTTTATTTATAGTAATATTTTTCTAAATGACATGAACCTCTTCATAACATTAATAAATTATTTTGCGAAATGTATACACCAACTAGACCTTATAGGCTTCAAATCCCTCACTCTAAACGAAATTCCTTGGTATATACTTAATGCCAACGATATGAACACCACAACAATTATACATTATTCTGCCCAATAGATAGAAATCGAATGAACTAGAACGCAGGTGCAATGTGTCCGGTTATACAAACAACGCAACGATCATGTGATTAACCATATTGAAGATCGACAAAGTCAGCATTATAATAAAGAAATACGGGTGGTACAGCAGGCACAAATTAGTAAATGTTACACAGCATTTGGAGGGAAAATCCACGTCATCCTGTGTCAATTGTTGAACCGATTTTCCAGTTAAGGTGCTCTGATCCAGACATTTAAATGGATAAAAAGAATTCATTGAGTGATTTATTGTGTGATCAATGCTTGATTAATCTATACTTTACCCAAGGTTGCATCTGATTAGAGTGGGGTGACTTTTCTTCGGCTTCTTCAGTGTTGATATCCGCTGTGCAGAAAGTCTTTGTTTCCCACTCCGTTTGTGCCTAGAGTTTGGGAAAATGTACACGATTATGTAAGAGAATAGCCAAAACTGCAAAACCAGTTCTTAAACGCTACATACGATTGCTTATATTTTCATAACTCCTCCCTTTGACGGAGTTATTTTCTTGGATCAGGCATAAACTAAAAAGTATTTATTATATGGAACTACTTCGTACGATCGCATTTCTATACCAGCTGATAAATGCAGATATTTGGAAGTCCAGTATTTTCTCGTATAAAGGATTGGTAGTGGGCAAGGGTATTCATTTTCTGAGTGGTGCTCTGGACATCGATGAGAAACAATTTTACATTCTATTTCTATGAAGTATTGGCTCGATGTTGGCTATTGACAGCATCTAAAATACGAATTCTGGTAATGTTGCTGTAAATATTGCAGATTTGAGATCGCTTTTACAGACACAAGAAATAATTTTCCTACTAAATTGTGGATTTACATCAAACGGTTGTTGCCTAGTGTTGAGTGTATTGCTCCTTAAAGCCGGCAGAGTTCACTCTTCTGATGATTTTGGTGAAGGAATTAGTGTTGAGGACAAGGTTGAGATGACTGAGGAAATGAATATACCTCTTCAGTCAATCTCTCATTTTCTACAAATATCACTTTAAGTGAAGAGTGAGCGTAGGGAGTAAAGTACAGCCTGTATAACGAAGACTTATCGAAAGATCAATGAGAATCCTAAGACTAGATTGCGTGAATGTACCTGTTACAAAATATGATGAGTAAATAGAGAAATTAAGGATTAATGTTGGGGTTCGGCATTGGATTTATGTGACTCTACTCATTTTGTTATGAAAGACTTTTTAAATGTTGCGGATCACTTATATTTCGTTTCCCTTTCATATATTATAGTCTTTTCTAATTCTAAATACAAGGTGATTAATCTTTTTGAAAGTGAGATTGTCATAGTAATTCAATACATCCTTGGCGCCATCAATTTTAAAACGAAAGCAACACTGGATTAATGTAACTGAAATACCACTCTACTGCTGTTATATGGTTCCGTGGTATTAGGATGTGAGCCACCTGCAGATTCACCTAATCTGAGATCGAAAATTTTTTTTTTTCTATATTTAACCTCTCATCACTTTCGAAAGTTGTGCTCTCAGGGAGATATTCACGCTAGGATTGAATGGTATTCAGTTTGTCATAGGAGAGATTATCGATATAGAACTGTTATTAAAGATCTTCTTCAAGGATTTCGAGTTCAGTGTAAACCGATAACTAAGAATTTTACTGTTGCATTTTCTCTTCCGCTAACATTTTCAAGCCTAATTTTCTGAATAATGTAATTACTCATTTTGTAGGGGTGGCAGCTCCACACCCACATCAGCTGTTCGGAATTATTATAGTTATCCATGCACTGATCTAATATAATGATAATATCAATGGTACCCATTATACTGAGCGTGATGAAACTTGAATTTTGTATAATTCAACCCCATAAATGTCTTCATGCTAACTATAGGCAAGCATCATTGCTTAAATATGTCTACATAGGGATCTGAAGATCATTTAGTATGATATTAATATGTCTCCAAGTAAAATTAATGACTTATAAAAGATCGTGACTTTTCCAGGGATAATAATCGAATTCATATATAAATGAATATGATTTTTATGTTACACGCAGTTGTATCTCATTGTAAATTACGGGATTCCACCCCCACATCCCAGAATGAAATTATGAGACCTCTTTTCACATGGCATTTTATCAACTATACAAAAAAAAAAAAAAAAAAAAATTATATTTGGGAGTACATCTGAGTCTGAATTTGTGTGTGATTATAGTTTTTGTTGAGATCTTTCTCTGAGATGAATTCTGATTTGTTTGTGGGGCATTTAATTTTGTCATGGAAATAATGTTATAATCTATATGATGTGCTCTTTGTGCTGATGTCATTGATTGAGTTACGATTGATTGTCTTGTAGCTGATGATGCTATTGTTAATGGCTGCAAGTGCTTTCTATATCTTGTATGAATACATTGTTGAACAGCAATTGTGAAGAATTTTGCTGCTTTTCATTTTAAAATTCGTTTTGCTTGTGATGAAAACTTTGTTTCTATATTTAAATTCGAAAATATTGATACATATAAGGGGGTTATTTTCCGGATGTTGTTTTTGAATGCATTTAATCCTTTGTTTTGTGTAAACAGGAGCAGTACAACATATTTCCTTGTGCTAATAAAACATAATTTCGTGAATGGGCAGAAACTTAAAGAATTTTTCCGATAAAATTAATATTATCATGAAAATAAACGTATGAACATATGATACACGTGTCTGCTAGCGTTAAGACATAGAGCAATTTGGCAACAATATTCGAACGAATGGAACTGATATGCATTTACCAAAATTAACGGTTTTAGACCTAAAGTAGTAATGACTTAAGAAAACTTTATGTTCTGCTGATATCTGTATCATTATCACGGGTTACCCATCAGCATTTATACAGGTCTTTCACTTCTTCAAAGTAGGCTGCACCGGCTCAACAGTGCATTCTGTCGTTGCCATTTCAAACATAATACAGCACTGTCAAAGCATATTTGAAATTTAAGTGACAACGGAGAGACAACTAAAATCTCAAGGGAGGCATTAGGTAAGGCATGATGTGAAATTGCGTTTACTAATATCGTACTAGGAAACTTTATATCTTTGACATCCTCTCCCAATGTTAAATAAAAAGAAAGATCTAGCCTAAGCCTCGGTGAGTGTAGTTTTCTCTATACGCTATTCATTATGGACGAATATGCCATAACTATCGTGATTCCCATTTCTTTCTCTTGCTGTCTCTCTCCCCTCCTCTCTTTACGCCTTATATGCGCATATGTGTGTATATGTATGTTTGTGTGTGCATGTAACTATGTATGTGTGCGCGTACATATATATATATATATATATATATATATATATATATATATATATACTTTATTTAAAAGCAGCAGAAATCTAACAAAAAAACCGTTACTCTGAGTTTCACGTTCCTGTTCATCGGATAGTTTTGTTAGAAAGTACTCTTTTTTCCACCTTGTTGCACATTTCATGTGCTTACTCCGGTATATATATATATATATATGTGTGTGTGTAAAATCATGTGACACTTATTCAGTAGCCATGATGAAACTCCAAGTTTCGGATGCCAGGGTGGGGGGTCCACGCCAACATCTCTTCAGTTATCCGGCCATTGAAAATTCCTGTGAAAAATGACCGTTAAAAACAAAGGGAAATAAACAAAGGGAAATTACTGTGTAGTGACAAAACGCGTCTAAGCCTGCGTATATTATCGCATGCACGCATATATCCATACACGCATGCACATATCTCAATATACGCACGCATATATCTACATACGCACGCATCCACGCGCACACTCACAAGCGCGCACATATAAAGTTCCTTGTACGTGTCTATAAGCGTACGGAAAAAAGTTTGGAGGGGAGGAAACAGAAAACTATATGTTGGAAAAATACAAAAAGCACATTAATCCCATAACTATGTAAAAAACATAAAAATAATTAAAAAATATAATAATATAAAAATATAAAAATATAAAATCCAGGTAAAAAAGTGAAAAACTTATGCATAGACACAATATGGGAGCCTATCATTGCAGCCCATCAGCAGGTCCTATCAGTACAAATATTAAAAAAAATATATATAAAAAATATAAGAAATAATTATAGAGAGACACAAAAAAAATAGAAAGCAAGTCCAATCTGTAAACTCATGAGTTTGATGGTTTGAGATTTTTCAACAAAAATTCGGTGTAAATTTATGGCCTAGGCATTCAACTTTCGATTAAGTAATGAATGTACTAAAAGATATGTACATGTGATATCAATTTTATTAGTAGAGCTACATAGTAGATTAATGTTTCGTAGTATTTCAATTACTTCTTCAAATCCTCTGATGAAGATTGTTCGGTCACGCAAAATGTTCAGATCTGTTGAAAGGTACAACGACAACAATACAGCAAAATATTTTAATACGTCCATAGAAAGAGATCTTGAAATCCATTTGTTGAAGTAGATTATATATATAGTAACTGTAGCAGTAAATTATTGTCATAAAAACTTGTTCTTGTCATGTATTGTACGTTTAAAGATTTAAGTGGTAATGGTGATGAGAATGCTATCCATTTGGGAAATCCACATAAGTACCGATCCAATAAATCATCCCAAATCGCTAATTGAAAGCTAAATGCATTCTACTATTTTGAGAAAGTTGTTATTCTTTACTACTCATAAATGAACAGCCTAAATAACTCAAAGGATAAATCAAAACGACAACATTTAAAATAAGCAGCGATTTAAAAATACGTTAGAATGATTTAAGAATAAAGAATGAAAGAGAAATAATCTAATTTCATTTTATATCATGGGAAAATGAATTCAGAAGAAAACACACAAGAAAAAAGTCACAGGAAAAAATAAGAGAAAAAATGACTCAGAACGTTTTCTTAACATGCGTATAGTTCGACAGGAGGACCACACGACTGTGGCAGAATTCGCTCGTGGTGTCGGCAAGAATATTCATCTTCACCATCGACATTAAAAATACTGTCTCCTCTTAATCAGTACCACATAGTGCTTAACTTGAAATATATATTGCGAGTAGGTAGCGTGTCGTTGATTCAACAGGAAAAAAAGCAAGGGATGTAACAAATGGATCAGCTCAAATGGGTATCAAAATTCCATTGCTGAAATGATAAATGACATTCATACATACATAAATAAATACATAAAAACATACATACATATACACACACATACTATAGTAGAAGACATTTGGCCAAGATGCCACGCAGTGGGACTGAACCCGGAACCATGTGGCTGGTAAGCAAGCTACTTACCACACAGCCACTCCTGCGCCTATATACATATATATATATATATATATATATATATATATATATATATATATATATATATATATATATATATATATATATATATATATATATATATATATATATATATATATATATATATATATATATATATATATATATATATATATATATATATATATATATATATATATATATATATATATATATATATATATATATATATATATATATATATATATATATATATATATATATATATATATATATATATATATATATATATATATATATATATATATATATATATATATATATATATATATATATATATATATATATATGTATATATATATATATATATATATATATATATATATATATATATATATATATATATATATATACATATATGTATATCGGGAATTGCTGAAGATTTTCGCTCTTCTATTGCCTAGTTATTATGCCAAAGGTGCTTATAGAAACAATGAGAACTCCACATAATCTCAATCTTTCTTCTAAATGTTGTTTTTGACCTTTCTGGATAGTAACATACAGACAGAGGATAATGGTCATACATTGAATCCCAAACGCAGTTTTGATTTCTGTTTAAAGCTAATCCGATTCAAATATGCTAGTAATCCGATTCAAGTACGTAGCTAATCCCATTGAGAAACACATATCCATTCCACAATCCCACTTTTCTTGCAACAAATACATAGGCTTATACATAAATTGAAATTACTGCCATCTCAATTTAGAGAAGTGAGTTGTCCAAAAGAAATCATGTAGCTCTTATGTTTGTGTCTGAAAATTCGCTTCTTGTTCTTGTCGAATTTGACTGATACTTGGCTGAAAATATAAGTACAAGTAGACTACTATTGTCTTCCATCTGTTATACTATCTTACACAATAGAAGTATGTCCAGCTAGAGAAAATTGAATATTCTTTCTCAAATTTCTTATGGGTGTGGTTGATGAATAGCAAATCAGTCAATAGAAAGTGCAATATTCCAATACAGGTATCTAAATTCTAATAATTTTCTTACATACCTTCTAAAATAGACTGGGATAGTCGGCGTTTCTTTTGGTTCAGTCCCGCAACACTGACTTAGCAGATATAATATTCATCACAGTGGTTCTTTGGCTCACGTCAGATCATAGGAATTGCGAATTTCAGCGATTTTCGGGTACCCGAACTCCACTGTCTCATGTGTTCCAAACATGTCTTGCAAACAATGTGAGGGGCCCATCATTTGTCCTGATCACCAAGCTCAACGTGAAGGTAAACACGATAGGCTTTCTTGTAAAAGTCAGATATCGGTTTCCTGTTGACTTTCGGCGTGAACTCGCTGCATTTATAGCAAAATAAGTTGAGATCACTTTTGCATCCTCTCGTTGAAGCCATGTCATTTGATATCTTTCTCTATGATTAAAAAAGAACATCAGTTGGTTGAGCATTTACATTGAACTTTGCGTGTTCACATTTAGGTAATTTGATCTTTCCTAATGTCCTACAGAAAAACTCGTAAAACTGTCAATAATAAAAGACGGAAAGTGTTGTTACGCTGATTCTACTTCGTACCTTCGTAATCCCGCGTAGAGGGTAAATGTTATCGTGAAACCATCATGTACAATGGAATAGGTGCATTCAATTGGGATGTCTTTAGTTTGAGTTTTTTTCCAACTGTGAAAACAAAAGATCTTAATGTGCTTGGTTTCCTTCCGTATTGAAGGGATAAAACTGATGGGATAAATTTATGAATATCAAACAGATGTTAGGGTTTTCTTTTGTTGATGTAATCTTAATTATTAAGGTTTACTAAAGTGTATTACCGATAAAGTTTATCAGACAATTTGAATTTTGGCAATAAATTGGAAACAATCGGTACTTCTATTTTAAAAGTTTTGACTCAAAACACTTTTTTTCTTATAAAAATAGTTTATTTCAGGTGGCTGACATAAATTGCTCGGCCTACCTGGAAATTCACGGGTTTCTACTACCCTTTTTTGATTAAATTTTGCGATCAGCCAAGATAGTAAATTGATATTTTTTTTCCAAAAATGAGCAATTTCAGTACAGCAAAAACGGTAGCTAACCATGAAAAACTAAGGTCATTTTCGGAATCAGTACCATCAATTTAGCTGAAAAACGTGTATTGTATCTTGGCACCAAAAATCGTGTTGACCAGTGTTATCTATGGAACGTTTTGATTAGTCAGCGTATTGTAACTACCTGTAGTGCCTCTCCTGGATAAACTGAATACAGTTCTAAGGTTTATTAATAACTACGAGATAATAGTTATAATGTAGTTCAATTTACATTTAATGAACGTATCTCTGTTTCTTATATATGCAAAATTGTAAATTTTGCAGGAAAGGAGATACAATTAACTAAGTAAAGACATGGGCACTAGTGCTGAAGTTACCTTGCCCACACTAAATGGATGACAGAGTATTAGAAGTTACGAAAAGCAATAAGAAGTACGTGAATGCAAGGTGTTTTACACTCCGCATTCTCATTTCCCACATTTCTCAATCTTTTGTTTAGTCAACATATTGAACTAAATTATCTGCACAACATCTGGAAAATATAATCTGACAGAACAAGTAAAATATAAAAAAAAAGCAGCAAATAAAAAAAATTATACAAGTTTAACTCGCAGCATCATTCTGCCAAGAAGTCGGTGTTGGATTATAACCTACAAACTATTGATTTCTATTGACAAGACAAATGCCAATATCTTGAAATTATTACGACGAATTATTATTATTATTATTATTATTATTATTATTATTATTATTATTATTATTATTATTGGTTCACATTTTATCGATTGGAAAAAGATAAGATATAAAGTCGACACCATTGTAAATATATTGAAAATAAGGTCGACTAAATAAGTACCCTGAATCTAATCGGCTCGATATAATTTAGTATACTCTCTAATCTTGTTCAAGTTTTCGTTTTTGTGCTAATACAAAAAGCCAATAATTAATGATTGAAAATAACAGACATTCACTGCATTATTTAGAGGTAAGTAAATAGTCATACAACAGATACAAAGTCTGACCGTTTTGTTATCTATCTATCTATCTATCTATCTATCTACCCCCTCTCTCTTTCTCTCTCTCTCTCTAACTTTACCTCCCTCCCTCCCTCCCTCCCTCCCTCCCTCCCTCCCTCCCTCCCTCCCTCCCTCCCTCCCTCCCTCCCTCCCTCCCTCCCTACCTACCTACCTACCTACCTACCTACCTACCTACCTACCTCCCGACCTTGCTATCTCGTTAGCTAGCTCATAAGGTAGCAACCTAGGGATGTGGTTTCTGTCTGTGTATGGCTCTCGCTTTCACAACTCCGTATATGTATGTTTTCTCTATGTTTTTAATACTGGTGACACGGGTTGAATGATATTGCCAAGATGTTGAAACCATAATGATTTCCGTTAGGAAACTGAGGATGAGAATGTGAATCTCTTATGTTATGGGGCCTCGTTATTTTGAGCTGTTCTCCACTGTCATAAGGTTGAACAGGTCTTTTGGTTCAAGATTTTTTGGTGATTACATACATTGATGTTACTTTTGGGGCATTAATAATTATTGTTTTGTAGTTTCGGGAAATACTGTGGCACATACATATATACATACATACATACATACATACATACATACTGTTGTGTCGACGCCCCAGACGATGAAGTAGGCTAGCCCAATACGTAGAAACAGAGGAAAAAGTCTAGACGTCGAGGTAGTTGAGTAGAGGTCATCTGAACGTCCGATATAACAGTGGCGACGGGGATTTCGTAGCTCACACAGCCACTGCGTGGTATTGCGATATAACACATACATACATACATACATACATACATGCATGCATACATACATACATACATATGCACACGAACGCTCACACATATAATATACAAGTAATCTTGTATACGAGAAAATATATTGCATTATCTGTGTCGGTCTCCTGAGCTCCAGATGCAAATCACTTTTTACGTCTTTTCTTGTTACTATTTGCAGTATCTCTCAATGCTCATATAGCGTATTCCCTGTGGTTCTCAGATCCTAGATGTAATACTTGGACAAGTTTTGGCTGGCGAAGTCGGTTTTTGTGTTTACTTCCGACTCTATAGGCACCTAAATCTATTTAATTGAAGTTAGTAACTTGCTGATACAAACTTGTCGTCGATTGCAATTGACAGCCGTAGCTAATAATAGGAAGCAAATTCCGATGTGAATGTAATGTCACTTGAAATTACGTGCAAGACTATCTTTCAGTAAACTCTCTACGAGAAGCCGTTTAAACATGACTAATATTGAATGCCTAATACAGATGTAACAACTACTTATTTATAACTGTAGTGACGGATACAATTTACGGATGTATTTCATAATAGAGTTTAGTTTAAGTATGATTGCAATGAATGCACTTTGATGGTTAGCATTGAAATACAGCTGAAGGAATATGTGGTGGTTTATGTGTACAAAATATAAGTAAGATTAGGCCTATTTATATATCAGTTTCCATTGATTATATTTTGAAAGAAAAAAAAACATGTTTTCGAATAAGAGAAACAAAATTATAAGCTTTCCAAAGAAACCATATAAGCATTACTAGAAGTGGAGAAGAATAAAATTTTGCACTGTGTTGATTCTCAAACGGTACACACCCTATTCTCTGCGGCATTTACGACAGAATGTAAATAATGTATATATTAATTCTCTTCCTGCGCCAAGAAAGCAAGAACACAGTTATATACCAAAGTGAGTGATGAATTAATAGACAACATTGAATTTTTCCAATGGTATTTAACGAATTCCTTCAGAAAATCATTCTATGATTAATGTATTACTTTACTTGTGTTTAATGAACTCGATAAGCTATTTTGATATTATCCTGAAAAAATCTACAACACGGCAGATTTTACTTCCTTTGTAATGACATTTCAAGCCTTATAAATTAAATGGAACTCATTACATTTACATCAAATTTCACGTTGTCTGACATAAGTAGAAAGTAGCCAGACAATGTGGCTACTTTAGTGAGAGAAATTTACTAAAAATATCTGAGATATATTCAGGGATTTATTTGACCAGAACAAAGATCTAAACTAAGATAAAATATAAATATTTTGACGAATAGGCTGATCTATCCTAAAGTATTCTGCGTTAATTTTCTTTATCATATTCTCTTTCAGTAGTTGAAAAGAAAGCAAATGCACATATAAGTTGATGTTCTCCACATATATTTTTATGGTTGATGGCTAGATTAATTTATTATGAAGATGCTACTATGAATATTGATATAAGGTAAGGAATAGGAAAATATAGCATAGTCATTTGATATTGCTAAATCAATAAGTGATATCGATTAAAGCCGTTATCATATTAGATGACCATCAATAATATTATCGTATTGTTTGGTTCTTGTAACAGATTTTAGTCCAAATGATGCTATAATAACGAGACGTCGCTGAATCTTTAAAAGTCAAAATTTTGCCTTAGCCAATTAATCTCGAAACGGCACTGACATACCAACTCGAAACGTTTCATAAATATTCGTTAAACGTTTCTGTGTTCTTTTAAGTCTTCCATTCCAGACACTCATGAAAATGTTTATGTAAACACATATACAGAGTGACACACATAAACATTGATATATATATATATATATATATATATATATATACTCGAAATGTTAAACCATCTTTCTTTCCTTCCCTGAGCGTCTGCTAATACTTTACATGTACCACATCATCGCGTTGTTGTATTTTTGTGTTTGTTCTTCTTTTCTGGATTTACTATATACCGCACGCTCACACAGACTCCGGCTTTCTGACTGATTATGGAGTACCTAATTCACGGAATTCTTTCTACCATCGGATTACATTACCTTGCTCATACGGAATACGCCATTTCTGCACTTTGATTGTGAATCATTATAATTTGTCCGAGACTCTTCCTCTTTAAATCGCCTTCCCTCAGCCTATCTTCTGTTCTACTTCCACTCCACTTCCCTTTTCTCTTTCTCCTTTCCTTTTTGTCGCCACCAGCAACACCCCGATGCCTGCCGCTTAAAAAAAGAACTCGGCACTCTAGCCATCTCTCTTTCTAGCGTCCGTCATCACGACGCATCCCGGGGCTTCCGCTTGAAGTTCAACGCTACCCCCTATCCTATTCCTCTCGCCTCCTTCCGTACTGCCATCCATTCCACCCGCTCCCTCTTTCACTCCCTCGACCACCGACTCCCCCAAGCGTCCCTCCTCCTTTCCTCCCTCTGCCCTCCACTCTTCACCCAACCCATTCTCCGCTTCCTTCCTGATCTTAACCACCAACTCTACAATTTCCTCACATACACAAAAAAGAAAACTCCACCGCCTCCTCAACCCTTCACCATCTCCCCATCCCACATCCTCGACACCATCCCCTTCAGACCCCCCGACCCTCCCACTTCCGCAACCACCACAACTCTCTCCCGCACCCTCCACACAACCACACGTCCATCATTCGGACATCCCCACCCGTACCCCACCCTGCACCCTCCACACACCCACTCGCCCACCATCCGGACACTCCCACCCCTCCCCACCCCACCCCACCCAACCATTTCAACCTCTCTCCTCGACCCCACTCACTCCACTATACTATATATATATATATATATATATATATATATATATATATATATATATATATATATATATATATATATGCATATATACTGTAAATATATATATATGTGTGTGTGGAAATGTGCGTGCATGTGTGTGTGTGAAATGTATGTGAGTATGTGTGTGTAGGCGAGTATTATACTCACTCACATTCATGTATATATACATATGTACATATATATATGTATCTACGTGCAAACATATCTGTATATGTGTGCAATTATGCATGCATATATGTGCGTGTGTCTGTATTTTGGTAGCTGTGTGGTTGTATGTGTATAAATATTTTCATGTGATACTGAACCAATAAACTGACAAATCATAAGTAGTTACACGAAAATAATCGAAAGATATCAGCACGTAAGAGCACTCATGCAAAAGTGACAAACGTGCTTCACAAATCTCTACATCCACGTGACAGTTGTCAACATCTTAACAGACAGGCAGCCTTGCAAAGAATTGTCAGATAGAACTGAAAATAAAGTTTCTTATATAACAGTATGTAAGGCCATAGCCTCTTCTGACATCTTCCTACACACTCATCAATGTTTCTGGTTTTCCTCTGCTTGTCACAACATTCTATTTACATTATATATACTATTAAAAAATTCTTAAAAAAGTAAATGTAAATTGCTGGATATTTTTTTCAAAAAGGATGTTCAGATGTATGTATTTATTAACTTACAAGGCCAGTCCAATATATCTATTCAAGAATTTTAGGGGGGAAAGCCCAATAGTTTTAATAAGGAAATCTTCCAAATATGTAAACTTGCATGCATCGGTAACGATTTTCTTTAACCGCTGTTCAGCTCTGATGGAGGAGATGTTCAGATGTCAAAGGTTTGTCAGCTATAAGCGACCAATCTTATTCTCGAAATAGTGTATCCACTATTACATTTATCAACTTGTCCTTATATAAGCCGGAAGTGTCATTTGATCAATATTTGGCAACTGTATCTAGTATTTTGATCGACATGGAAGCCCTTTCGTAAAGTTTTCTTCTCACAGTTTTATTAAAATGTGCACGCGAGCGAATATAGGAAGAATTTTAATTATCAACGATCTTTTGAACTTCAGATGTAGGTAATTCACATTGCATATCTTACCAACGTTTTTGAGAATCACAATAGAATGAAGTCTGTTCTCTCGTTCGTTTAAATTTGAAGATTTCAGGTTATTCAATATGTACAAATATAATCCAGTCATCTCTGACTTCTTTATTCACTACGTTGAGAATATATACGATAAAAAAAAAAAACATCTATCAACTGTGATATGCATAACATCTGTTTCCACCAGTAGGATACAGCCTTTGTGCACCTGCAAATTTAAACACATTCTTACGAGTCGAAATAGGACATTCCAGGCAGCCCCGCTACATAGAAGAAATAACAGATTAAACTACGATCTGATGTCTTGTAGAATGTTTTAACGTAATCGTTAAGGTAGTCATAACTATTCCCTACCTGAAATAGCATAAAGACTAGTCTTCTTTTTATATTAAACGATTAACAAGTTCGATCAATCCCAGCAAACTTAGAAGAAAACATCAACACTAACAATAACAAGAAAAGCGACTAAATCATCAAAAAGGTCGCTTCCAAAATCACTTTACGTATCTTTTGAAATATCTGAAATATTTTCATTAAAAAAAGATATTCAATCTTTATGCATAAAAGAATAAAAAAACATACAAGAATACTGAATTACCTGGACATTGCACATCTAAAACTATCAACGTGTCTACAAATCTTGAGGAATATATTCTCGTGAAATAGTAAATGAAATAATTTAGCATTTTTATCCTACTAATTTTCATAAATTGTTAAAAATCAGTAAAAATAAACATTTTGTAGAGGTAAAGGACAAATGCCTATTTTTATTTCATTATATATAAAAATAATGGTATTGTATTCTTTTATCTTAACGTAATTATAATGCAGAAAGGAAACTGCAAATTGTATATATAAATAAATATTAGGGGAAAAACAGTTTCACATGAATAATTCATGGAGATGCATTGTAGTAATCATCCTACTAAAACAAAAATGTAATTATTAGCAAAGCAAAAAAAAAACAACTCTGCCTCAAACTAATTACAACACCCCACCCACCATATATATAGCATTAATAAAATACAGAAAAGATGATATTTATTAATCATAAAACATATACGTGTTTCAGTAGATTACTTCCAGGATTATCTAATCGCTTGTGGAATCATTATATTATCAGGGTTAATACACCCCTTCAGTGTTAAGCAATGGTATGTAATGTTTCAATAAGCAATTATGTAATACTGGCATTAATTTGAGAAAATGCGCGCATATTTTATAAATCATGCGATATTAACACAATTATGTAACTCGAATTCCCTACATAAATCTGATGCTCTACGTCGTACCGCAATGGATAGAAAAGTAGAGTGTAGGAGCTAGAAGTGGGCCCGAACTTTGGTTACGTGTCATGTTTCATAGCACACACACACATATATATATATATATATATATATATATATATATATATATATATATATATATATATATATATATATATATTCTATCTATCTATCTATCTATCTATCTATCTATCTATCTATCTATCTATCTATCTTTTATTCTTTCTGTCTGTTTGTCTATCTCTCTATCTATCTACCTACCAACCAACTTCCCTACCTACCTACCTACCTACCTACCTACCTACCTACCTACCTACATACCTACCTACCAACCTACTTACCTACCTACATATATACCTACCTACCTACCTACCTACCTATGTATCTATGTATGTATGTATGTACGTACGTATGTATGTATGTATGTATGTATGTATGTATGTATCTATCTATCTATCTATCTATTTCTCTCTCTCTCTCTCTCTCTCTCTCTCTCTCTCTCTCTCTCTCTATATATATATATATATATATATATATATATATATATATATATATATATATATATAACTAGCTACCTCCATACTTATCTATCTTTACACACCATATTATAGCATATATATATATATAAAGAATATATGAGTATATGCATATATATGTACATGTATGTACATACCTTCATCTACATGTACATATAGATACAAAACTGGGTATATGACGTGGCAAAAGAGCATGGACAAAATGATAAACAAGGTACATATATATATGAATACACACACAGACACATGCAAATATATCGTAACATATTTTGGGCTGCTGTATCTTCGAGGAACCAAGGCACTGGGAGTAGCAAAGTGATGAATCATCACCCTCTGAAGTAACAGTCAATCTGTGTTGCATATATTGATATTACATTTTCTTCCATTTGAACATCTTATCACGCACAACCATACGTCTCACAGAACCACACGTAACATATACACACATGCACTCATATAAATACACACGCTCACATCACATACCACAGATATATCTACATATCATGTGATCGCTATAAAACGATTGATAGGCAATAATGAAATACACAGTCTTATACAAAAAGTTTCCATAAAAATAAGTCCATTTGCGATAACTTAGCTGTCAACTATCTGTACTAGTAGAAGAACTTGATTTTATGATGCTTTCTCATACGAAATGTATACTTTTGATCGCTTTGTGTATTTCTTTATGAAGATGTCATAAAACTATATCTTTGTAAGTCTCTAGATATATGATGGTGGCTATACAGCGAAATGTGGACATATCACTTCAAGCAGATTGTCACTTGCTACAAGTACCCACTAACCTGTTCTAAAAATACTGTACGAAATGAAGCTGTTATCTCGTCATATCAGAGTTGAATATATGTAAGTACAACGTTCTAAACTAAGCAAATTGATTGTACTAAGCAAAAATGAAACAAATATATGTATCAATTTTAATAAATTATGTATTATAGAGTAAATTATTGTGTAATAGGTATTCACGTACGATTTTTCAGTTAAGTGTCTCAGCTTGATTGCGTTATGAAATGCAAGCGTGATATTTATTTATTTAATTCGCTTATATATATATATAGAGAGAGAGAGATATGATATTTTCGTTTGTTATCTAAAAACTTTTTGTAATTTTAATAAATTCTATCACTTTTGGAACAAACGTTGATGGAGTACCAAATAGGAATGTTCACGAATTTATTTGATAACCACACATACACACACACACACACACACACACACACACACACACACACACACACACACACACACATATATATATATATGTATATATATATATATGTATAGGCTATGAGAGGTAATGGTGTCAAGACCCAGAGGTGTGAGGTAATAGTGAGTAAGTGCTATGGACAGATCATAGTTAAGCTCCAGGTTCGGTGATTATGCAAATAAGGACTCCAACGTAGGTCATATATCAGCATGTGTATATGTAAAAAAAAAATTTTTCAGAATGAGATAAAGAGTCAAGGCTGTGAAGATTTTAGAACATTTATAAATAGGTCTTACAGCTGTTTACAGGATATTTATTATATCCCTTCATCGGAGACGGTGTGAGAAAATGGTTAATTACTTAACCATTACTTCACTCTCTATTTCATATCTTATCTAAATTAACTATTGTTTAACCATTTTCTCTCATTGTTTCCGATGAAGGGATATAATAATATCCTGGAAACAGCTGTAAGATCATCTATTTATAGATGTTCTAAAATCTTCACAGCCTTGCCTATTTGTCTTATTCTGAAAAAAAAATTATATATATGTATACACTTTAATAGACACAATACATGTTTATATGTGCTTCTAATAGTTTCGTATGTTGAGAAATACCACAAACATATTCATCAGTCACAAACCACGTATCTTAACGAACTGAAAATTGAATGAGAGAAGGAATGCAATAAGTTGAGAAGGAAGCATATAGAAAACGTGAAAAGTTAAAAAACGGAAAACGAAATACGTGTATGCATTTCGCTGTACAATTATTTGAAATTAATTATAGAATATTAATGTATATGGAATATGGTAAATGCTGAGTTGTGTAATCGATAATAGTTTTGACTTCCATTAGGTTTTATGAATATATATCCTAAAGATGTATTAATACTAAGTATGTTTTATTTTTTTAATGAATGTTTTGAAGAGAAACATATTACCAATGTTGTGTCATATATTTTCTTTCCCTCTTTGCTTTCCTAGAATCGAAAATACAAATGGTAGAAAATGTAAGAAAACTAATTAAAAGGCAATCGTATAGGAATATAGGATTATTACTCAGCATCACAATGTCAGTGTCTTCATATTCTGATTAAAATAGATGGCTTGGAAATGACAATGACATAGGTAAATATGGAGTTAAATAGACACACCAATAGATAGATATGGATTTAGATATAATGATGGGTATTTGTACAGGTAAAGGAAAAAGTAAATACCCAAACACAGAAACTAATACCCCCAAATGTAATATATGCCTGTGGCTCTCTCTCTCTCTCTCTCTCTCTCTCTCTCTCCCTCTCTCTCTCTCTCTCTCTGTATATATATATATATATATATATATATATATATATATATATATATATATATATATATGGGAGAATTCACGAAAAAAACAACAGACGAGGACAGGTGGTGTAAACAACAAAAGGATGTATTAGTTTAACGCTCGGGAATAGAGAAAGTCTTTAACGTTTCGAGCTACGCTCTTCAACAAAAAGAATAAGGAGAAAAACAAGGAGAAGAACACGGAGAAAAAAATTTGAATGTTGTGGTCAGCGATCTATCATGGCGACTCATGATATATATATATATATATATATCTGTGTGTGTGTGTTTGTGTGTGTACTTCTACGCGTATTTCTGTAGATGTTAGAAAACACAGACACGCATAAATACAACACATAGGCAAACATATTAAGGTAACCATAGATATATATCAGTACTACTGAACATATATGTAATATATGTACCTACATACCCTAATATCCATATGCTTAACCAGAAACAAATGTTCACAATCGTACACATTTTTTTCCTATTGCAGTACATACATTTACATACATAGATATGTAAACATCTATCTATCTATCTATCTATCTATCTATCTATCTATCTTTCTATCTATCTATCTATCTATCTATCTATCTATCTATCTATCTATCTCTTCTCACGGACGTGCTGTCACATCGGCTGCGAAGGTAAACGTTTATTTGACCATTTACTGTCCACATTTTGTTGGAATTTTTAAATAATTTTGTTGCGAAGCACCTAGGCTTCATTTGTGTGTATTTTCAAGGGCAGGAATTGACCCCCAGGGGCAGTTTCGGCCCTAGCAAAATACAAAAATTTCCTTCTTGACATTTGAAAAATGTCGAGAAACATAATTTTGGAACGCTTGTCTTGTTCTTTTGACAAGCATTTCCCGAGGCTTCAGATGCCAGAAGAGAAAAAAGAACAGAATAGCGCGTGCTCATGCAGTGACAGGAACGCAGTTGCTGTAAACGTCACAAAGACTGTGAGTACAGCTACTAACAGCCCTCTCACCACCACCACCACCACCACCAACACCAACAACAAAAACAAAACTGTAACCAAGGTTACAAAACCATGCGTAAAAACCGTCACAACTGTCTCTGACGTAAGCACCATTGCTGCTGACGCCATCATCACCACCACCAACGACAACGACAACAACAACAACAACAACAACAACAACGACAACAACAACAACAGCAACAACAAGGAAGTAAAGTTATCGGCCGTCAGCAATGACACCATCACCTGTTCAACAAACTCTGCTGCCACTACCACCACCTTTGAACCAGGCAGTACATACACCAACATAAACAAAAATATCCAGAAGAACATGTCCGCCAGCACAACAAAAACAAATTTCGCAAATGCTCTAAAGGAAAAAAGAACAACAGTGACATTCACACAAAAACAAATAAAAGACACAAAATCCCTTCTTACGAAAGAAGGAGATGATGTCAGAATAAACATCCCAAAAGATATTATAGAAATGAAAAACAAAAAGTGCATCATTTATAAACTGGTAAACACAAAAACCAGACGTGTAGAAAATGTTAGCACAGATAAAATTGAAGTTTGTCTTAGAAAAATTTGGCCTTATCAGAATCATGTCACCTGGGGAAGGAAATTTGGAACGGTGCAAGTAAGGTTTCTGGATGAAAATTTAGCTAAACAATTTTCGACACTCTCTCTCCGCACAGATGACTTGGTAATGATACCGAGTTATCTAGGACAGAGAGTGACCAAAGTTATGATAAAAAATGTGCCATCGGAGGTGGACACCCAATGGCTGATATCGGCCGTGTGCCTGGAAATGGAGGAGGCAAATATTTTGGAGATTACGGTCGGAGAGGAAAAGAACTGGGGAGGGAAAAATCTGGAAATCCTTCTCCACATCACGGAGGAGGCTTCACAGAAAATTCCTCCAAACATTAGATTGGCAGAGGACCACAAGCTGTATGTGGTGGTAGAGGGCAGGCGACCTCGCTGTTACCTATGCAACAGCGAAGCACATCTGAAAAAGGACTGCCCTCTGGCCGCTAAACAAAAACAACAACAACAACAACAACAACAACAACAACAACAACAACAACAGAAGCAACTACCAAATACCCCCAACAGAAAAACCTTACTACCAACACCACCAGCAACGCAAAAAACAACAACAGAAATATCAGCAATAACCACAACAGAAAAGACAACAGAAACTGCAAAAACAGAAGAAAAAAAAGAAAATTCCAAGACTGCCTCTCCCTCCCCCATATCACATACACCACACATAAATAACAAGGAGCCAACATCAATAAAAACAGCAACACAAACATTCACAGAAACACACAGAGACGCACAAAATTTGCCGTTACCTCTTTCTGACTCCTCAGATCTCCCATCATCCGATGAAGAGAGTGGGGAGGAGTGGAAAATAGCTACGAAAGGAAAGAGGAAGCGCAGTAAGAAGAAAACAAAACAAAATGCAAACACAAACAAAGCAGGGAGATTCACATCTCCCGAAAATACTACTAACACCAATAGTAATATAAAAAAAACAATGCTAACAGCAATAGACAGTACAAACACAGAGTTGATGAATTACATCAACTCTAAAACAAACATCACAAATAACGATATCAAAACCAACAACCACCCACGTACAACACCGCCAAAACACATTAAAATTATTCATGTAACACCAGCATTACACAACACAATAAAATCCCTCTACCCCAACTCGGTAGGGGGATTCCAGAAATATTTGTGCAAGAAATTGTACAATAGCCTCCTTGGTGAAAAATCCAAGGAGGAAACAAAACTTTCTAACGGCAAGTAACACTCTGTTCTTTTGTTTTGTGCTTTAAAGCACACGTATAAATAGAATCATGGTGAAGATTGGTTGTGTGAATGTGCGTGGCTTAGGGTCCCCTTGGAAACAAGGGTACCTCTTAAATGACATCAAGTCATACAATTTGGATATCATAGCCATTAGTGAGACCAGACTCCATGAACCGCGGGCCCTAAAGTCCATGTTTGGCGGACAGTTTAACATTTATTTTTCTCCCTGTCTGCCGAGGATGGGCGGTAGTGGCACGGCGGTTCTTTTTCGCAAGAGTCTGGATCTCCAAGTAAAGACGATATTTACGGACCCGGAGGGTAGACTGGTTGTCCTAGATGTGGACGGCAGCGATGGAGGCGCTTTTCGGTTGCTGGCAGTTTATGTGCCTCCTTTAACAGGTCGGTCAGACTTCTTTCGACGTCTAGAAGTATTCCTGGGAACGTCTCGTCCCTTACTTTTAGTGGGGGATTGGAATGCTACCTTGGACACGCATCTAGACTACGTGGGGAGTGACAAAACTAGAAGGGGATGCAAAGGCCTCGTAGACCTGCTCAGACGCTTCCAGTTGTCTGACAGGTACCGACTCGACCACCCAAATGTGCCAACGTGGACTTGGAGCAACCGCATTGGGTCGTCGAGATCGTATCTAGATAGGATAGTGTGTAGGACAAGAGATAGAGATAGTTTAGGATGTCCACAGTTCCACATAGTCAGCTACACGGATCACAAACTTGTGACGTGTACGCTAGACTTAGATAAGGCACATAGGCAGGGTCCCGGTTACTGGAAACTAAACGCGTCTTTCCCGTCGAGACAGGTTTTCAGAGACCGGATTAGCACGTTAGTAAAGAGGGCTTTGACGGGAGCCATCGTCAACAACAAATGGTGGTTTGCCCTCAAGAGAGCAGTAAGGGCGGAAGCAATAAGGTATAGCAGGGCACTAGCTGTAGAGAGGAACAGAGAAGAGGGGGAGCTAGTGATAAAGCTAGAAGAGGCATTGCGAAGTGGAATCGCATCCGACGTTTTAGCGGCGAGGTTGGCCCTCGACCAACACTTCAATGCTAAACACGAAGGGTGTGCTGTCAGGGCAAGGATGCGTGCTCTGAGGAATGAAGGTGTTGGAGCCGCACGAGAGGCCCGGGTGGCGGAGGCGCAGAGGGGTAACAGAGCCACCATCCGGTCTCTGGTAGACGAACAGGGGCGCGAATTGCTCGAGCCGAGCAAGATCTGCGAGGCGTTTCAGCGGCATTTTGCCCGACTGTTCGGGAGGAGTGGCGAGCGAGAAGGCAGGGTGGACTTTAGTGCCTACCTGCACAGCTTGCCACGACTCTCGGCAAGAGAGGCGGAGTGCTGCGAAGGGGTCATCACGGCGGAGGAGGTGAGGGACGCGATGGCGGGTTGCTCGACGGACAAATCTCCGGGTTTGGATGGTCTGCCCTACGAGCTTTACAACTGTATGCCAGACTTGTTTGGAGAAGTCTTGGCGGCCGTGTACTGCAACTGGCAGCAGAACGGGAGCATTCCCGGTTTTGTGAGCCGAGGAGCGGTAACGCTGCTGAAGAAAGATCCAAACAAGGGGGACGCCATAGATAACTTTAGGCCCATCACTCTGCTCAATGCAGACATGAAAATTTTGGCCAAGGTATTAGCCAAGCGGTTGGCGCTTGTCATCGAGAAACTGGTCGGCACGGAGCAGACGTGCGCCGTGCCGGGCCGGAGCATCCATGACAACCTCCATCTGATGCGCTACATCATAGAGAGGGTAGTTAAGGAACCTGGCATAGGTGGGGCCCTGATCAATTTGGATCAATCCAAAGCTTTCGATAGGGTAGACCATCGATACTTGGAGGCCGTCCTCGAAGCGGCCGGCTTCGGTCCCGTTTTCCGCGGCTGGATGGCTGCCTTGTACACAGGCATCCGTTCGGTTGTTCGTGTCAATGGACGTCTATCGGGACCCTTCGACATTGCACGTTCGGTTCGTCAGGGATGCCCCCTGTCGCCGCTCCTGTACGTATTGACTCTCGAGCCACTACTGCGGAAGCTGGCGACGCTGAGGGGCATCCCGCGAGAACTGGGGTGCGGGACGAGCGTGTCGGCATACGCGGACGACGTCACCGTCATAGCGTCTAGCCACGAGCACATTGAGCTTGTCGGCGAGACGCTGAAAGACTACGAAGCGGTGACGGGAGCGAAAATCAACCGGGATAAGTCGGTGGGTTTGCTGCTCGGCACCTGGAGAAGCAAGCCCATACCGTCCGGCAGCGCCTCAGTAGTGGGACGCTGGACGGACGGTCCGGTCAAGTTGCTCGGAGTCTGGTTCGGTCCGGACCTGCAAACGGAGAAGAACTGGGACGAGATAATGAGTAGGGTGGCCACTCTCTGCCGGCAATGGTCCGAGAGGAAGCTGTCCCTAAAAGGTCGGGCGGAGGTGGCGAACGCGTACATCGCGTCCGTCATCGAATACCGCCTGACCGTCGTGCCTTGTCCCGATCGCGCCATCACCGAAATGGAGCGCATCCTCTTCCGCTTTTTGTGGAAAGGAAGCGTTCCGATGGTGAGGCGATCCGTTTGTTGCCAACACCCGCTGAAAGGAGGGCTGGGCATGCCGTGGTTGATGATGCGCAGACATGCGCTGAGACTGCGACATCTCCGGCTCTACGTAGACGACGGTGAGCAGGTGTGGTCGCCGTTTGTGCGACGCGCTTTCTCGCAGCTCGTCTCCATGACCGAGCTGCAGTCGTGGATCAAAAAGAGGCCGAGGAATGGCGAATGGCACCGTGAATGTCGCGTTGCTCTGCAACAACTTTGCCGTCCCGGGTCGACCTTGAGCGGCTGCATCACAACGAAGTCATTCTATAGGGGATTAGTGGAGGGCAGGTACGACGACGATCTCGGGGCGAACCTGGGCGTCGACGAGGAATACCTGACCCGCCTGTTCAGGACGACTTTCGGGTCGGGACCTATGGACAACTTCCAGAGATCCCTGGCCTGGCAGTGTTACCGAGAGGCGCTACCCGTTCGGGATAAGCTCTATAGACACGGCTCGCGAAATGCGGGGCCGACCTGCCCGAGATGCGGTCAGAGCGATGAAACCGTTCTGCACGCACTCGTGCAGTGTCCAACCATTTCGGAGCTGTGGGCTTATGTCGAACGACTGCTGTCGCGTGTGGGACGAGTCGGTTTAACAACCGAGTCTATCGTCAATATCGTCACGCCTCCTTCCTTTAAACGGGAAGGAAGAGCTGTATTTATCGTACTTGTGGCTATGGCCAAAGAATGCATCTGGTGGACGCGTCTGAAAGGATTAGAGACAAATACTTTCCTCTCTGGTCAATCTCTCATCAACTTTTTCAAGTATCACTTGAAAAGGAAGGTGAGAGTAGAGAGGCAAGTGTTGTCTAGCAAATGTTTCGAAAAAAGATGGATACATGTAGCAAGAATGGCACGTATAAATGACGAAGCCACCTTGACCATGATTCTATAAAACGTTTTAAAATTTTGTAAACAGAGAGTTACTCACGTTTCTTGCTTAAATAAAAGAAATTTTATTTAACAAACTGTAACGCTAAAGACCGAGGTTACCGTGGTCTTTTCGTAGGTTTGTCTTTCCACGGATAACCTCCCCATTTATTGGGAATTTTTTGTATTATTTCGTATTTTTTGTAAATACCCCAAACGTTTTGCGATGTTTTTTTTTCATCGTTGTCCCCACTTTTGTTTTTTTTTCTGCTTTATTTTCGACCCCCTCGAAAAGAAAAACTCTACATTTGTATTTTGTCCCCTCTGTGTTGAGCCCTGTGTGGCTAATAAAGAAACCTATCTATCTATCTATCTATCTATCTATCTATCTATCTATTTCTTCTTTCTTCCTCACTTTCTCATGTTATTCAGTCTATCGGTCTTTTATGTCTCTCTCCGTTTATATACAAATATACATACATATATGTATGCATATATTCATATTTGCATATATATTCACACACACACACACACACACACACACACACACATACATACATATATATATATTACATATTCTTTTATTGTTTCTTCTTCTCCTTAACTTGCTTCAGTCATTTGACTGCGGCCATGCTGGAGCACCGCCTTTTTACTTGAACAAATCGATCCTAGGCTTTATTCTTTGTAAGCCTAGTAATTATTCAATCAGACTCTTTTGGTGAACCACTAAGTTACGGACACGTAAACGCACTAACATCGGTTGGCAAGCGATGGCGGAGGACAAACACAGGTACACAAATACACACACACGCGCACACACATACATATATATATGACGGGCTTCTTTCAGTTTCCGTCTGCCAAATCCACTCACAAGGCTTTGGTCGGCTCGAGGATATAGTCGAAGACACCCGCCCAAGTTGCCATTCAGTGGGACTAAACCCGGAACCATGTGGTTGAGAAGCAGGCTTCTTACCACACAGCCACCATATATATATATATATATATATATATATATATATATATATATATATATATATATATATATATATACTAGCAGACATACCCGGCGTTGCCCGGGTTAAAGAGAATAATGAAATCTAAAAACGCCGTCTAGACTACGCAACCCTCAACTGTTAGTAGCTACGATACCATATTTCTACATTAATAACTCTCCAATCCATGCCAGCATGGAACATAGACATTAAGTGGAATGCTAGAAGAAAGTTTTCAACTCATATGTATATAAAGTAAATACACGTAATTCAGAAACACGTTTTGTGTATTCTATTTCGTAACCAAACAAACAGGTACAGATTATAAATAATGAAAGGCCAATTTTGGTGATTCATTTGACAGAGGTAGTAGAGAGACAATGCGATGATAAATCTGAGGTTGGATCTTGAAAGTTTGGATGAATGCTGCCTCAGTTAAATCTCTTGTGGTTCCAAATGATGTCATCTGTAGTACAGCGTCGTATTGTTTAATTTTGTTTTGCATATGTTAGGAATATTGGTCAGTTGATGATAAGTTGAAAATGTTATAAATATTACTTTATTTGCGTGTAATATGTATGGTTAAAATTTCATCAACATGACAAATATATGAATTTTCATGGGGGTTATGGCCCTTAAGCATAGAATATAATTTACAAATTTCATAATGATCCATTCAGTACTGTTGACGTATTTTTGGATAATAAAAAAATGACTAAAATTTTGGAGTAAATTTTTTCTGTGCAAGTGGTGCTGCCCGTACAGTGGGAAGGTGAGAGGTGAAGTGGATGACAATAGATTTCGCTTGAGAAGGTATTATCTGTTTAATATCTGTTACCATGTTCCATTGATAAGTAAGTTGTATTTCACTGTGTTGGTAGAGAAATGACAATGAGATGTAAGTGGACAAAATTTTAGAGATAGCAGTTAAGTGGTGCCATAGTCGTCTGGGGTCCTTAGAACTGTCGTTAGGGTAGGAAGGTTAGAGTTGAATTGGATGACAATATATTTGACTTGACAGGGTAGCATGTGGTTAATGTCTATTACCATCTTCCATTATATCGTCGTTAGAATTAATTTGTATTTACCTGCCGTGGTACTTAAATGAGAATGAGATGTAAGGGGACAATGTTTTGGAGATTCCGGTTCGAATTGACATCAGTGTTTTTGTTTCATTTTTGACAAGTAATACTTAAATAGTGGAAGAGATATAATGTTGCTGTGGACTGGACAATGCCATACGTTAAAAATTGTTTTTGATTAAAACACAACCGGAACGCTAAGTAAGGCATGTGTAAATTTTGAATGAAATTGGTTGTGTAGTTCTCGAGTTTTAGGGATTCACACAGACAGACAGACACACACACACACACACACACACGCGCGCGCGCGCACACACACACACACACATACACACACACATTCCCAATACATGTAGGATTCCTCACCATACAGGTGACAGGTACAGCTGTAAGATGTATTACGGATCTATAGGAATTGGAAGGGCATGACCCAATTGAAATAACAACGTGTGACGTTTGGAGTAAAGGGAAATGAAACTATCGCCTCTGGAGTTTGCAAATGACCACTATACCGATAGGTAACTGTGCAGAGAAAATTTACAATCGATAAATGTCTTAGAACAACCAGTCTCTCATCTGGGAAGGCCTTGAAATCAATGTTACAAACTGGGGACTATGTGTGTCGCAGTGATAATAAAAAGACTCAAAGGAGGTCTGCAACGAAATAATTTTACTCAACACTTTGCAAGTGAATCAGTGGAGGCAAAGATGCGTCTCATTTACTTGACAATTTATGCACCACATTGCAGAAATCACAATGTAAGTATATCTGAAAGGGTAGTCTTACACTGTTGTACCGTTGAATTACAAATAATGCTCATCTGTTATGCTCGGGTTAAAATTTCATCAACATCAAAAATATATGAATTTTCATGGGAATTATGGCCGTTATGCATAGAATATAATTTCCAAATTTCATAAAGATCCATTCAGTACTTTTGACGTAGTTTTGGATAAGAAAACAAATGACTAATATGTGTGTGTTTGTGTGCATGTGTGTGTGTGATGGGTGTATATATGTATAGATATCTGTATGCATGTATATATATGTATATATGTGTACATATTACATGTACATCTATATATATATATATACATCTACACATATGTATACATATACATGTATGCATATAGATCTATATCTATATATATATCTATACATATACGTGTACATATACATCTATATGTATACATATACATCTCTCTCTCTCTCTCTCTCTCTCTCTCTCTCTCTCTCTCTCTCTCTCTCTCTCTTTCTCTCTTTCTCTCTCTCTCTCTCTCTCTCTTTCTCTCTCTCTCTCTCTCTCTATCTTTCTCTCTTTCTCTCTTTCTCTCTCTCTGAAAGTATCTGTCATTACAGTATCGAAATGTGATTGTTTCAGTTAGTGGAATAGTTTCATTCTTAAAGGGGAAATATTTGACATGAGTGTTTTTGTTTCACTTTTGACACGTAATACTTAAATAGTGGAGGAGATATTATGTTGCCGTGGGCTCGAACTCTGCAAGAAGTTAAAAATTTTTGTTGACTAAAACACAACTGGAACCCTAAGTAAGGCATCTGTAAAATTTGAATGAAATTGGTTACGTAGTTCTCGAGTTTTAGGGATTCACACAGACAGACAGACAGACAGACAGACACACATTCTCATTTTTATATATATAGATATACATATATCCTTGTTTCCTTCTGTGTTCCTTTCTGTGGAAGAGCGTAGGCTCGAAACGTTAAAGACTTTTTCACTTCCCGAGCGTTAAGCTAATATATCTGTTTGTTGTCTACACCACCTGTCTTCGTCTTTTATTTTTTTGTGAATTCTCCTCTCTCTCTCTCTCTCACACACACACACACACATACACACACACACACACACACACACACACACACACACACACACACACACACACACACACATATATATTGAGAGATTGATATATAGGTAGATAGTTTCTTTTGAAATATATGAGTGAATACCAACGTATGCGTATATGTATGGATCTTGGTGTAATTACTATTTTTATAAATTAATCTGGAAGTGATTAAGATATTACTCCGAAACTGATAATATAATGAGAAATCAATAGTAACTAGTTGTTAGTTTTTGCTTTCAGGTCAGTGGTTTGGGGTATAAACACTAATCAGTTATTACTGGCGCATATTAATCGACAACGGAACGAACATAAGTTTATTCAACGGAGATTCCGTTGTTGATCGGATAGGACATCTTATTTTTCTGTTAAATACATCTTTTCTCAACGTTTTCGTTCCTCTCTATGGATTTTGTCGGATACTAGAAGTTGAAAATATTTCTGAAGTATTTCATTGTTGCTGGTTAAGTGGAGTAATTTTCTTAGTGACATAACCACAGTTTTTCTGACTGGATAAGAAGTTGCGAGAATTGAAATGAAGAAATGTTACAATATAACGTTGATAGTATTTTTTGTTTAAAAGTGTTCAGCTGCTGTAGCGAACTCATCGAGTTTCTTAAGGACATCGACCGAATTGCTGATGGCGGCTTATTGGTGGATGACTTTGCTAAAACCTTCACTTCTGTGCCGCACAAATGACTCATCGCAAAACTCTCTGCATTGGGTGCGAAAGATGATCTCTATAACTCAGTCGAGACGAGGTAGTTACGGATTTAGGATATCATTCTTTACTCTATGAGATGAAATCTGGTGTTCCACAGGGATCCGTTCTTGGACCCCTACTGTTTGTTGCACATTTTAATGACATAGATGCCGACTTAAAGAATGTTACAGTGTTGAAATATGCAGATGACATCAAGCTGTACATTGAGATAAAAAGAACAGATCCTATCTCTTATCATAATGAAACACAGCTTTAACTCTCTTCTGTAACCTATTTGTGCGTACATATCAATGCGGAGCTATTAGGCAACATTAATCAGCAAGAGCGCCTCCACAATGAATTACTGTTTTGTCGATGAGCACAGCTGAATTTATTTTTTGTGCAGTCCCAAAGAAGTTTCTATTTCACTCCATCACTCTGTTAAACCCCACTTGAACATACTGCACAATATTCATTTGCCGAAATATACTCTTCATTAGGGATACTTTGAATCCTATTTGCAGTGCTAATTGATTGTGCAACGCCAACTCAGTGAACAGGGAACTAATGAATTTGTATCATATGTAAAATAAGTAGAGAACTTTTCTTTCAGTCGAGCTTTCTAGTATGTAACCTTTACCACTGGTCTCCCAACTTGTTTGTGGTCATTAAACATTTTATCCATAGTTGTCGCTGGGAAAAATAAATATTGTCAACTTTCTGTAGTCAAAGTCGGACTTATGGGAGTCCTTTGCAGTTTGTGGAAGAAACTTTTTTAAAACTAGGACAATGACCTAAGCTGCAAACAACTGTTATTTCCATTTTTGTTCAAGAGACACTAGAATTGATTTGCTTATCAGCTCAGTATTACTAATTCATTAGTATTTAGATAACCATTAATAATGATTTAAAATGTTGGCACAAGGCCAGAAATTTCGTGGGAAGGGAGAAAGTCATTTATATCGACTCCATTGTCCAACTAGTAATTATTTTATCGACCAAGAAGTGATGAAAAGCAGAGTCGACCCCGGAGGAGTTTCAACTCAGAACATATAGTCGGAAGAAACGCGGCCAAGCATTTGCTCCGGCGCAGTAACAATCCTACCAGCTCACCTCGTTTAAATAATAATAAAATTGTAGCGCATCATTATTGAAGAATATTTCACTATTTGTTTAAAAAATTATATATAGGAAATTTTTATCCATATAAAATTAGAGCCGATATTTTTTTACAGTAATGATGAGACAAAAAATGTAATTATTTAATATCTCTCATAAGGACAGAAGAACAATAGCTGAAATTAATATTTACGAGGTGGTACCAAACAGTTTCCGGACTAGTTCTGTAGCGTGCCAACAGATGGCAGCACACGGTGATGTGCGCAGTGAGGGCTAGCACTGACCTTCATGAGTTAGTGTACCGAGTGACATCGTTGTATTTACTTTGCAAGATATGAAATTTGTGGTTTAGTGATCACGTGTATGTTGTAGACTCCGATTTTGTCGTGGACAGGATCAAAGAGCCAACGCGAAATTTTGCGTTAAACTTTGGAAGTCTGCAACAGAGACATTGAGGAAGCTTCGGCAAACTTGCAAGTACTAGCCAATGAGTCGTACGCAACGCTTCGATTGACACGGGCGATTCAAAAACGAAAGAACGTCCTTGGAAGACGATTAGCGATCTGGAAGACCTGCCACGAATGTCACTCCTGTCAGTCAAGAGTTATACTGCAACGTCTTGAAGCATTCGGGGGAGGACATTTAGCGAAAGCGACCGGATTTGTGGAGCGTGAAGAATTGGATTCCACAACAACAATGCATCCTCGTTAGTTTCTCGCCCAAAACAACGTGGTATCGCCTCGACACCCGCCCTATTCGCCAGAGACTTCAATCTCTTCTACAAATTGAAAATGCAGCTCATAGGTCACCTTTTTAACAGTTGTCGAGATCCAGAACGAATAGCAGAAGGTCCTTAACTCGCTTACAGGAAAAGACTTCCAGGTCGGTTCCAAAAGCGACATGAACGTTGGGATCGGTGTATTGCTGTGCAAAGTGACTATTTCGAGGGAGAGGATGTTAAATCTTAGCTAAATAAGTTATTTTATTTATTAAACATAACTAGACCGGGAACCTTTTGATGCCACCTCGTAATTTAATCAAATAGGAAAAAAAAATCCGAGCATGATTGTCTTTTATTAGACCTCTTCATTTAAATCTAGTCTTCTCCGTACTTGCAAAATTACTGAGTCCATAGCTATATACATTTAGAAACTGTACACGAGTAAGCGTAAAAATTATCATAATGATTAATGGAATTTATATTAGTGGTTTAATGGAATTTATCTACTTTCTGTAGTTTGCATTTAATTAGATTAAGTTAATATCAATGTTTAAACTTATGTTTTCATCCCCTCACAACATGCATATTAGGTTTTTTTCTTCATTACATGATGTCCCTAACATGAATCCGAATTTTCATGCTCCCAGATAGTATGATCATTTCTACTATTTAATAGGCGACATTCATACTATTGTTAGTGATTTGCATCAAACTGTCAAACAATGCCTTTCTAGCTGGTGATTTCTTCCTCACTTCTAAACATGCAAATATACATCAGTGAATACGCAAGAAAGAGTGCGAAGCAGACACTAGAATTTAAGTTGTATATAATGCCAATAGAAAAATCAATTCTGAGGGTCATTTGAATTTCCCTAGAGAAGTTGGTGATAGAATGGCACTTGACAACATCGAATAATTGAGAGAGAAAAGAACTATACTATAAGCAAGCAGTTCCTTCGTCTATGCAGGGAACTGGCAATATTACAGACTTATATGTAATTGATGTCACGTGCAGAAAGCTCGAAAGTAGCTTTACCCTCGAACAGGAAAACATAGTAACACCGTAGTTAGAATATGAGTTAAATCAATCTCCTGTTCTTTACTATAAACACATCTGAATATAATACGTTTATGCAACAATAACAGATATATGTGGATTCCGGGTAATGTCATAATGTTAATTCACTTCGATACCTGAGTGATATTTCCGCATAAATTACTATGTATGTCACTCTCCCATTGGATAATGGAAGAAATGTAAGGCAAGAGATTCAAGCTCGCAACGTATTAACGTAGTGCTAAATACATTTGATAACCATGGTTAATTCATTTTAAGTTAAAAATTGAAGCATTTTGTTCATAGCACGGTTGTGTGCATTAACTGATCGTATGGGCAGAGATTAATCAATTCCTTCTGATAGTTGTTATACAGGCAATAAATTTCCGGATCTTTTTTCCCCACCACTTGTTTAGTATCACTTTTAATTATCTTTAGCTTCTCTAGATCTTTTCAGATTATTATAACCACAGCTTATTTATTTCAGTGTTCTTAATGTTCCAGTCGGAATTTTCCAAATAGTTTTTATGGGAAATTTGAATATTCCATTTAATTTACATGGCAATTCGATAACAACTACCGTTTCTGGATTAATTCGCAAATGGGATTCGGCGTAAAACAAAAAAATGTTGGTGCGTTGTATTCGCTCATTGTGGAGGAAAATAATCAACAGAAATTAGAGGTTTCAAACAAAAGCAATCAAATATAAAATATTTCTAATATAGACAAGCTGCTCTGAGGCAAGGAATGAAAATCGTCAGAAGTACACAAACATGAGAGACTATATAACTATGAAACAAAACCTCAACAAAAATAAAATACATTGATTTATAACATAGGCATATCACGAAGTACTATTCAGAGAGATCTACTCCTTATATATATATATATATATATATATATATATATATATATATATATTCAAAAATTGAATATGGTACTTATGTTTAGGCACCAGAATATAGTATAGTATGGTATTATACAGATACCATTCCAAAAACTAGGTGATCAAAAAATCAAAATAAGCAACACGGATTTTAAAGATGATTGCAGTACGCACGTTTCATGCTACTCCATTTATTTAAGTAATGCGTGCATTACATTAAATGCAATATGTAGAGCAATCTTCAGCTGCACGAAAATGCAGAAAATTACAGTAGAATAGACATATTATAATTGTGGCAACATTTCAAATCCAAGTGGGAGGAAGAGTACATAAAAATCCATCTTGACATAGCCAAGTCTATCAGGCTAGTCGATTTATATATATATATATATATATATATATATATATATATATATATATAAGGAAAATAATATAAGGTAGAAAATGCTAAAATAATTTTATCATGGAGAATATTTTAGTACCGGTTTCAGTCATTGCGACTTTTTCAAAGAAGAGTAAAGTATGAAAAACAATTAAAGACACAACAGAATATGCTTCAGCACACGAACTGACATAAAGAATCTTGCAAACCAAATCCAAAAACGAAATATATTTCCATAGTTTTCAAATGCAAGGCACAATTTCCTTGTTTCTGCTTGTATCTGTCTCTCTTGTGGGTTCTAGGTAGTCAGCAGCAGCTAGTTTGATATGAATTCTTGTCCTTGATTGTTTAAGCAGCAGTAGTAGTAGAGAAAGGAAGCGGTGTAGAAGAAGAAGAAGAAGAAGAAGAAGAAGAAGAAGAAGAAGAAGAAGAAGAAGAAGAAGAAGAAGAAGAAGAAGAAGAAGAAGAAGAAGAAGAAGAAGAAGAAGAAGAATGCGGGAGTGGCATGATAGTAGCAGGATGTTGACGGAATCTACTTAAATGATCATGTGACCTGAAAGTGACTCGTTGTGGATGATGGCAGTGATTGAAATTGTTCTGAATTAATTTATGTGAATTAATTGTTTTGAATATATCGTTTTTTAATATTTGCGTGGGTGTTATTCTAAGGCTCAGGTTAGAGTCTTAGAATAACACACACGCAAATAGTAAAGACTATATATTCAAAACAGTCACTTCACGAATTTATTCAGAACAATTCCAATCACTATCATCCACAACAAGTCACTTTTAGGTCACTTGACCATTTAAGTGGGTTCCATCAAAATCATGTTACTGCCATACAACTCGCGCATTGTTGTTGTTGTTGTTGTTGTTGTTGTTGTTGTTGTTGTTGTTCTTCTTCTTCTTCTTCTTCTTCTTCTTCTTCTTCTTCCTCTCCGCCGCCTACTTTCTCTACTACTACTGCTTAAACAATCAAAGACAAGAATTCATATCAAACTAGCTGCTGCTAACTACCTAGAACCCACAAGAGAGACAGAAAAAGGCAGCTCGTATCCATTACATCGTTTCCATTTTAAATCGATCCACTATCAAACTGTATTATTCCACTTCACAGAAACTTAACTCCAAAATCGTTGCGTTAAACAGAGGGCAACTCAGCCTTGTAAAAATAGATCCAAAAAATACTCATGAAAACTGCTGCAATAGTGATAATAATAAATAGAACACCACCGGTCAAGAGCCTGAAGCTTTCCCACTCGACCAGGCGTTTTTATAAAAGCGAACGCGATTCAAAAGACT
>NC_142928.1:172441409-172466409 GCF_046866305.1 Octopus bimaculoides | reverse complement strand
TATATATATATATATATATATATATATATATATATATATATATATATATATATATATATATATATATATATATATATATATATATATATATATCCATACACATGTATACATAGACACATGCTGCACGTTGGCTGAGGCAAGAAGGGCTTCAATTTTCCCATTTATGACTTCATGATTTCGATCCCATATCGAGTTGCATATTTTTCGTTCACTTTTCTCCGTCATTGTACTGTATCCATACTGTGATACTGTCGTGAAGAGTTTACTTGATTAAATCGTCTCCGGTACTTACTTAATGTCTGATATTCTATTGCACTCTTTTAACGAACCGCTAAATTACGGTCAAGATTTCATATGTGCCCCTATCACCCAGAGTTTCTGATTGTGTGGAAGCGTATATGATATTTTCTACCATTAATAAAGTGTCCTAGCCTTGTTACTTTATAGCACACTGTCTCAATTTGTTTCTTATGCTTCTGGAATACTCCGTCACTCATACGCTAACTGAAGGAATATTTGGCTCTCCTCATCGAACAATTCAATGGAAGTCAGTGGAATCGATGAAGGATCCCGATTTATAATATGATCATCATTATTTTTGTCATTATGACAATCTTCATCATTATCATAATCATCACCGCGAATACCATAAGTTAGTGATGACGAACAGGTCAGTATGTACACACTACAATTAAAATGACATTAATTTAGTTTGTTAAGTATTTGGATTGTTCATCAATCAATCTTTGGGGCAAATCCCTAGAAATGAATATATCTAAATGGGGCGTTAGTAACGGCAAGCTTCTTACCATACAGCCTAACAAACAAACATACATGCATACATTTATATACATGAATGTAATATAATGAAAACATATATACTTACATATCTGAAAACGAAAATTTGCACATTTAAACACACACAAACTGTAAGATGCACACCCAAATGTATACATATACTTTGTAGTTTATTTTGCCAGCCCGTCGCTCAATAACTGTCTAGAGAAACAGAAGTTGTGAACTCTCTATTAGCGTTATACCCGGTTCCAAAAGAATGAGATAGATAGATAGATAGATAGATAGAGAGTGAGAGAAAGGGAGAGAGACAGAGAGGAAGAGGAAAGATAGAAAGAAAGGTGGCTGTAAGGATATTTCGGTCTAGTACTTCACAGTATCTTATTTATGGACAACGAAATAATGAACTCGGTGAGATTTCATGCGAAATGTCAGTAGGTTGTCGGGTCTGAGTTACGGCGAAAATACTGCCATAATTAGTTGTTGCCAAGAGTGATTAAGCTCCTTCAAGTTGAATTCGTTTTGTGTGTTTTAGTACTATGAGAGATGTTTACATTTTCGTCTGCATCCTGACCTTGCATCTTTTCAGTATACATACATAGATGCAGTCATGCATACATACATACATATATACATCATATATATATATATATATATATATATATATATATATATATATATATATATATATATATATATATATATATATATATATATATACATGTGTGTGTGTGTGTGTGTGTGTGTATGTGTGTGTGTGTGTGTGTGTGTGAGTATGCTTGTGTGCAGTTAATTGAAATTGTTCGATCGAATGCAACTGATTAATAACATTACAACCATTCAGAGATTAGAATAAATATACATAAGGAATTATAGAAATGTAATAATTGTATATGAGCTTATAGTGACTTCTAGTCTATGTTGATAAGAATCCATACTTCATATACAAATTTTACGCACGTTCTTTCCTAGAATTTGCTTATTAAGTAGATCGAAATAATAGAATAAACATCGATTTGTAATGTAGTCCAGACATATGAAAGGATATTTTTAACCTTTGAGAGGTCATGTCATATGTACCAATCTATTTTGGGAAAGCTGACGAAATAGACTTTTATAAGACTGTTTGGATTTTTAATGTATTATGGATACAACAATGTCATAGAGTTTTAACCGAAAATAAATATTAATCAGTTTCTACTGAACACGTAAACCTAAATTTCATCCGTTAAGATATAAAAACTATCTTATATTTCATACATACATACATACATACATACATACATTCATAGATCGGTAGGTAGGATGGTAGGTAGGTAGGTAGGTAGGTAGGTAGGTAGGTAGGTAGGTAGGTAGGTAGGTAGGTAGGTAGTCAGATAGAAAGATAGATAGATTGATTGATAGATAGAGACATACATATTCATGCATACATACATGTAAGCAATTTACTGTGTGATCCGGAAACAGGACTGCCCAGAAATGAATATAGAGAATCCCACTGTATTTGAATCCATACACAGACATCAACAGTGGTGGATATTTGAGGAACATTTCGATTAAAACTTCTGTCAACTGTAAACATATCAGACGAGACATTTTTGCTTGGGACAAGCAAATGTATGTATAGTCATACAGCTCGGTTTCCTTGCTGATGGGAAAACCTCTTCGAATATCAGAGGGAACTAATGGACAACTGCTTCAAAATCTCCAGCGTCTATACCCATATGATAAATTTCTATTTATACCAAAAGCTAATTGGTGCACTTTTGAGTAAATACCTAATTGACAAACTTGATAAAATAAGGTTCACAGAAAATGCACGTCACAAATAAGTTTGTGAGGGGAATAGTAAAAAGTACGGTTTCTTCCTCAGAATAAGATTTCACCTTCGTAAAAGTATCCATACATAGGTACGTACGTACATACATGCATGCATACATACGTACACACATACACACACATACATAATGCATGCATGCATACATACATACATATATACATACATACATACATACATACCTGTATACGTATTTACATATGAGCGTCTCTAGATATGCAATTATATGCATGAGAATACATATATAACATAAAATATACAAGTCTACACACATAGATAAATACATACATACAAACATACAAACATACAAACAAAAATACCCTGTTGTTGGTGTTGAAATTAAGAAGGAGCTTTGGCGCTTTTTGTATTGGCAATAAATCTCGAAATAAAACTGTATAATGACATACATACATAAATATAGTCGACGGACGAGATCCAGAGATCCTTACTATAGAAGTCAATAGTGCTCAAATGATTCAAACATAGACTCTGATGTCTTTGCAGGGGATCGATTCCACGGGAAAAAGAATGGATATAAGAGGGACCAAGTCGAGCAGATATGGAAGCAATTATGCATATAAACAAATTAGATATATTAAATAAAGTAGTTCGGGTATGAAATACAGAATATGTATATATGTATACATGCAAAACGAGAGACAGCAAAAAGTGGAGACTTTCAGACGATGAATATTTAAGTATAAATATATTGATATTTATATTAATAGATCCAACTTACACAGAATATAAACGACAGAGAAAATTAAATTGGATGAAGAAAGGTGTTATATGTCCAACAACTATTTCTGGGAACTCGGAGATTAATCATAATGTTGGTAGACGTAGTTCACAACATGCGGCCGTAATGGAAGCAATCAACATTGGATAAATCGAGCCTCCACGATCAGGGTCGACCCCTCCTTTGCTTCTTCCCTCTAATACGACTAGCTCTCTACATTTAATCATTCCATCTCTGCATTATGATCTGAAATGTATGATCTTTTCTATCCTGATGACGGAGGCTTGATTTATCCACGGAGTTATTGAAGATATAGTCAAAACACATATATGATTTCACTACCATATAAGAGCGTGGATATTACAACAGCGTGGTAAATCGCAATCTTCGTTTTCAAATGATGGTGTTGAAGTCCGGAAAGCAGGATTCGTGACTTGCTGAGTGAGGATTAGAGTCTTTTAGTATTTATAGTGAACCCTAAACGTTTATACGAAAAAGTCATATTGTTACTCTTCTAAGCATGAATGACTGAGTGCCACGTTGTCATCGGCGTACTGGAGATCCAAGATTCTTTTAGTGCTGGTGAGATTTTTTGATCGAAACCTCGCTACATTCAAGGGTCCTCCATTAAAACGCTATCTAATATCCACTTCTGGCTGATCAGATGCAAGATGTAGGGAGAAAAAGTGTAGGAGCAAAAAAACAACCTTGTTTCAATACAGATGTACTTGGGAATTCTTCTAAGAGTCGATCACGATGATAGACACGGCCAGTCATACCATCGTGAAGGGCTGGAATGAGGGAAGCGAAATGATGAGGACATCCTAAACGATCAGAGACCATCCACTTGACTGGTTTCGGTAGACTGTCAAAAGCTTTTTCCAGATCATAGAAGACAAGGAAAAAGATTTGTTGTTGTCGTCGCCAATTCTCTTGGATTTGCCTGGCACAGAAGTTCATGTCTATGGTTCCATGGGATGGAACGATAGACATGAGTACACCGGGTTGACTTACTCTCCATTGTAATCAAACCAGTCACGGTTCTTTCTTTTGGAGAATTCGATAGTGCAGTTGGTAGCTTCGAGATGATGTTTTTAAGGAAGTTGATTCTTCTTCCTTCTTAGTAGTAGCCCCCGTCTCATTTGCTTATAAAAGCGCAGTTTCGACGGTGCTATTGATATGTCAGTCATGCGTGGTCGTTTCCAGCTTTGCCTTGAGCACATCTTCTATTGAGCTATCCTACCTTTAATGTGTTCGAGATTCAAGTATCCTTGTTTTGATGTATATCCACTGTGTACCGTAAATAAACGTTCCCCTTTACCCCTTCAATTTCATCTCTTCCCACCTCTACACCTTTTAATGTGTGTGTGTGTGTGTGTGTGCTTGTGTGTATTTTCATAGACATATATTAAAATGCACATAATTTATCGTCCTGGACATTACAGTTTATCTGTGTGATATACATTTCAAATTCGTGTATAAATATATTCATGTATTCTCGGCATCAGCAGGACCGCAAGAAACATCGTCGATGAAGCAAACTTGTATAAATACACACTTGGCTGATGTAAATCAAAACATTAGGAGTTGTAAACAAACTAGAAGCGTTGTAGATTTCAATTAACTATTCCCTAGGGGTCGACTTCAGATATAAAATTCAAATCACGAAATTGGTGCTGGAACTGCAAATATTGGTGAAAAATATCGAGGGATTTAATGGTCTCAAGTCTAAGTCAATAACGTATAAAATATACAATTTAAACTGAATGGACTGAAAATAAACTTAACCATACTTATTAACACAAATTACATAAACACTATTGTTACATTAGATATGATTATTTTCTGTGAGATAAATGCATTAAATGCACTTGAAAATATACATACAGATAAAATTTTGTCACTAAGACCGCTTGTTTGGTAGTTGTTTGAAATAAACTAGTTTAAATACACTCATGGCTGACGTATAGTAAAACATGCAACATTGTAAACACAGTCGAATATCATAAGAGTCGAGCAAGCACTCCCTGGGGTAGGTTCTGAACATCAAAGGGTTTAATTTCGAATCTAAAATTTAAATCAATATATATTCTCAATTGCATGAAATAGAAATAGAAATATTCATAGACACACACTTACCCACAAGAACACACACATACTCACTTAGATACAGGCACGCACAAACACACACACGTACACATGTATATTCGTGCACATTTTTGGCAGTTAAAAATACACAAGAACTTTAAAAAGGCACACCTCTGTTTTCGAAAAGCCTTTCTAAACAAACTTAAATCTTGTTTTCATCTAATATCTGTAGAAATATACATTAAAACTTTATATTAAATATTGATCTTTTCAGAAATCTCACTCATTCCTCGTTTAACAAACGAGGAAAAAATAATACTGCAAAAAAAAAGTGGTTTTTATATGTTACAATCTGATTCTGGGTCTTTCGCAGCTGTCTAAAAGTTTCTTAGATAAATGTATTATCGTCTAAAAAATTCTCTAATAATACGTGATTACAGTTAAAATCTGAATTTAAAAAAAATTGGCTAAAATTTTGTTTAAACAAGGCGGTGTGAAATGTGTTTTTAGCTAATATTATTTTAAATTATATGCCTTAATATATGTCCATTATTAAATTTACAGTGCGTTTAAACTAATTTCGTTCACTTTGTCCTCCTTATTCTTGTGGTTTACATTTCAAGAAATGATTATTAACTCTTGTTATTATCTGGAACACACGTGGCGGTAGAGAAGCAGAGTGTAAGAAATAATGACTTATGATATTTGTTCTTGATCATTCCATTCAAATTTCGAATACTTTTGAGATCAGCTTTCTCTTTAACACATCCAAAATCAAGAAAGATTTGGTGGTATCAATAAAGTATCTCCTCTCCAAATTTATGGATTGTACCTAAATTAGAAACCATTATATGTAATATATGACCTGGAATAAAGGAAGATTAATAGCCAATAATTTTCGAGTTTTGAACATGATTGATTGACGTTAGATTCTGGAAATTATGACTTATAGTATGACTGTCGGGTATTTTGCTCAATTCTGGAAATTCAAGTACCCGGTTCCAATACACTCTACGAATTTTATCGTAGCATTAGAAAATCATTTTTATCACGAATCACAATTAAAAAAATCTTCAGCTTGTATTCTTTTTTATAATTTAATCATAAAGGTAATCATGTTTTAGAAATAAATATAGAAATATGTTTGAAAATATTTCAAAGTCATTTGGTGAACATGAAATATCCTCTATGAATATCAGGACCAAAGTAAAAAAGGAAATATAAATATCCCCTCTTTATTGACATTCTAAATCATACTTTTAGTACATTTTCACACGTGATGTCAAAATTGGAATACACATCAATCGTCAGACGTACTTCATCCCTAATTATAATTTAGCACAATTCAAATCCTGGGAAACTCAACTATCTCTGAATTTTAAAAATATATGTTTACATATTCTTCGAGCATTTATTTTGCTCTATATTTGTTAGTTAAAGTTAATAGATTTCTTTCATAAACAGCATTAGCCATAAGTACCGAAAATCATTACACTGTTTTGTTGTTGCCTTTTGTTCTCAAATATAAAAAAAGTATCGAAACGGATAGACTGACTGATAAGACTAAAGGATATTCCGAAGTGCATGTATTTATTACCTCAAGAGGGGCCTATTTTAACGTTACATGTGATGGTTTGCTGTACATCAGAATATGGTTTAGTAGGAAGTTAAGGAGTTTACAAGATACTTTGTGCACTGAGATAGTTAGCGTGTGTATTTACAACTCTTTAATAATTCGCATTCATTTACATCATCGACTCTTACTTGAAGGTCTATATATTCTTTATATATGCCTTGCACACATACATACATATTTAGTCATAATTGTGATATGATGGAAAGAAGTACTCCTTAGAAAATATTCCCGATGTTATAATTTGGTCTAGAATTAACTAGGTATATGTGAAATGCGTAAATGCACATACACTTTCGAATAATAGTCGATGGTGTCAATATGAATTATGAAATAGCAATAAACATACACGACAAAATATTTTAGCCTCTCACTTCTCCACGTTCATAGTCTCCATAATAGCGTTTCCTGGATTTTCAGGTCAGTTATGCAGTAACGTTAAATGCACCCTAAAGTCCATTACTGCGTTGCCTGATAGCTGGACACACAACTGTAGTAATCATTGGTTTAATTTGACTACCTTAATCGCTATTTTTTCCTGTTATGTATATAAATATAAATACATATTATACGGAGATTATATATATACACACAAACAGATAGGTTTAGATAGATAGGTAATAGTGTAGTCACCTGAAATTCTATACACATTTTCGTTGAAGGAGCTTCGTGAGACCACTACTGAGACGCTTCCGAAAAAAGAAAAGCCGTTAGAAAACGGATTATAGCAGCGACTCCATCTAAGAATATCGGAAGAAGGAATTGTATTCCGAAATACCATCGGACTATAGATAACTAAATTACAACAGGTATATAGTCCATTTTTTGTATTATAGTGCATTGTTGTACCATTCAAAACTTTTTATTCTTTACAAACAATACACAATGCTTCAAGCGAACAACAATACTCTCCTATTTTCTTTGATATTTTTTGCACAGAGCTCCATATTTTAAAAACGACTGAATCGAAGCAAATACATAGTTTGAATGCATGGCTCAAAGCTCTTGTCGTAACTGAACTATACTTCGTATGACTACTGGCAATGTATTTATTTTTGCGGATGAGGTTTCTTATATTTATCTCCTTTTATAATTTCCAAAATCTATCAGTGAATAAACACGATTATAATAAATCATTTTGACACTACAAATTCTATGCGTTTTAAGAAAGGCATTCGTCTGGATATTTATTTTTCATATCAATATCAGATCAAATGAAATCAACGATTATGAGATATCAGTTAACTTTTTTATCCACACAAAGACAATTTAAGTTGGCTTCCACACAGGTCGCAACCTACATGGGCATTACTATCAGTGTAGCTAGTAAACTGCAAAAAAAATTCATATACATACATACGTACATACATACATATATACATACATACATACATACATACATACATACATACATACGTACATACATACATATATACATACAAGCATGATGGTTAAAAGAAGATGCTTTCCTTCACAACATTGCTACCATGAAGGTGGTCGGTCAAAATTTACTCAATTAAAAACAGAAAGAGAAGAACATAGATACATACATGTGTACGTGTGCACCTCTGTCTATGTATATATATGTATATATATACATACATATATATATGTATATAATATATATGTATATAATATATATGTATATACATATATACATATACATATATATATATATACATACACGCACATATATATATATACGTATGTATGTGCATATATATATATATATATATATATATATATATATATATATATATATATATATATATATATATATATATATATATATATATGTATATATGTATTATTATACGTTTGCACATATATATTATATTTATACACACGCACACACACACACACACACACACACACACACATATATATATATATATATGTATTCAAATTTGTTTATGTCTGTAGATATGTCTGTGCAAAGACGATCATATGTCTGTATCTACCATAATATATATGATATAAATGAATTTTTTAGCGTTCCTGCTTTAGCTATCATTATCTATCATTATAATATTGTTCTAAAATAAAATGTTTAAAATAGTACACACACATACTCACACACATATTATATATATTCACATACACGCACATACATACTCACACGCACACACACATATAATATATATGTATGTGTGTGTTTTTGCGTAACAAATGTATCAAATATATGAACAATTAAACGCGCGCGCACCCAGATATACAAACAAATATCTATCTATCTATCTATCTATCTATCTATCTATCTATCTATCTATCTATCTATCTATCTATCTATCTATCTATCTACATACATATATTTATACATACGTAAGTATGCATATGTATATGCAAATGAAACAGAAGCCATAAATTACCTTTTATAGGAAATAAGATAACGGAAAGCGAATGTTTATGGAAGCAAGGCAGAAAAAAAAAACATGAAAAATATCCCCAAAATTGAAACAAACTGAAAAAATATATATATAACGAAAATATAATCAATGTAGGCAGTCAGACAATTCAGGCAATACATCAGTTCATATTTTCATATATATATACATAAATGTATATATACATATAAATACATACATACATACATACATGCGTGCAAGTATGTATGTATGTATGTATGTATGTATGTATGTATGTATATGTAAAAGTAAGAGTGTATATACATATAATTAGAGAGAGAGAGAAAGGGAGGGAAAGAGGGAAATGACCATTTTTTTGACGTTCCTTATTTCATTGTCTCTTATTTATAGATGTATTATTTAAGGTCTAAAACATCTTTTACGTTAATTAGACCTGGTCAGTCTACTGGGAAAAGGCAGAAGAACACTTGTAGACATAGTGTCTTTTTGGTTATATTTAGTTATATTACTCGTTATATATATATATATATATATATATATATATATATATATATATATCTGTTTTGTGTTTTCTGTGCGTAAACCCTCTCTGATTCAGTCTTTTATTCTTTAACATGTCTATGGAAAAGTACTAATTAAGCCGTACTCTGACTTTCCTTAAACTTGTCGTGGCCTAATGCCGATATTAAAATCCCATGAAGTATTAAAAAATTGGAAGTAGTAGAAATAGTAGAGTATGACACAGAATATCATCTGATCTTTAGTTCCGTCTCTCTTTTTTTTTTGCGAGTTAAAACTGTATATTAGATTGCAATAAGTAGTTAAACGCTTAGTCGCAATATCGACAGTGGTCTTGTGATGAATATTCATATCTTCTGTATATTACTTGCTGGGATAGTCTACCTTACTATAGGGGCCGAAAACCTATTCGGTAGTAAGTTGTCTATGCTTTCCCATAAAGTATGTAGGAATATTCTGGGAATATTCTGGAAATGACGGTGACGGATGCAGTGGTAAAATTATTTTATGCTAATTTCGTCCTTTGGTATGAAACCCACGTAAACCAACATTAGTTTTACTAATTCCGAGAAAATAATATATGAATCAGTCAAGGGATTAGATCAATAATCTGACAGCGTCCTTGCCCAAATTGTGTGATCTTGAGGCCTGCTGAAAATAACAACAAAATTTTCCTCAAAATTCGTAATATTTCCGAGAGACGAAAGAATTCAAGGAAACTTGTAATTATGTGGTTCTAAGTAACATAAGTAAAACGCTTCAGTAAAGATGGCAGAGCTATGTTAAAATACATAATCTTTTCAGAGAATTAAGAAAATCACTGCTGTCTCTTCTCTTCTGATTCTCCTAGTGGTTTATTGCAAGAAAATCCAGGCGAAGAGAAACTTTGGTATTGCAGCAAGTTTCTGTTATAGAAGGCAAGAATCCTATTTAGATTTGATCCAGAGCAAGCCGAAGAAAGTTATGCGTGTTACGTTTGAATGGATTAACGTTTTACACATTTGACTCGTTCAAGAAAGTAAAGAATGACTGAATTCAAAAGAGACAACAAGTGACAAAACATCTATCAGATAGTTTAAAAATAGTTTGTGATGAGAGTTTTAACAATTAAACCAGAATTTGCATTTAAATTTCTCGCGTTTATATTCCAACAGAATTCTATGTATATACGATCAGCATTCTTATATGGACGGCACACGAGAATCATGACTTATTAAATTAAAGTGGCATATATATTAGACTTCTGATCTAATGGCTGGTCGTCCGTATCATGTTCCTGCACTTTTTCTCTGTTGTTTCCATGGAAGCAGCAGTAGTTTTGTAGAAGTGACGTATACTTCAGAAATCAGCAATCATTTTTGTTTTTTCGTAATTAAATAAAAGACAAGGCCTAGTGGTACAGCTGAAATATTACCTTGTGTAAAATTCTACCTACTACTACTACTACTACTACTACTACTACTACTACTACTGCTGCTGCTGCTGCTGCTGCTGTTGCTGCTGCTACTAACAACAGCAACAACAACGACGACGACGACGGTGACAAGAACAACAGCAACAATAATAATTATACAAGACTTTATTTATGCATATATCTACACAAGTATATAAATAACAAACAACAGCTGTAGAAGCATGCTTGCAGTCACAGACAAAAGTATATGTGTATACTCACATATACATTCACAAGCATATATGTGCATATGCACACATACATACATACATGCATACGTACATAAAGGTATATATATATATATATATACACATGCACATGCAAATAATACATATATATATATGTATATATACATATGTGTGTGTTTGTGTGTGTGTGTGTTCGTGTGTGTGTATACACTATGTTTAATAAGCCGCACATTACTTAATCAACTTAAAGTGAAACCAATTGCAAAGTGACTATTTGTCACGTTAGCAAATATGAAATCTAATAACTGTTATGTATATTTTATAAGGTGATGGTGTTGACTACATGAATAAAACATCAGGCATTCGCGTATTGTGTCGAAGTGTGACAGAAAAACATTTCCGTCTTCCCGATGTTTTCTCCTTCCTTGGTCTCAGCTATATTGTATTGAATAAATGACAAAACGCTCACTGAAACCGTTTTGAGATAACAGTAGAATGCTTATAGTTTCATTACTTCTCAAGTGTACCTATTCTATATGCATTATTAGACACCTGAAACCACTGGTTATGATAATGTATTGGTAGTTTTCGCAATGCTCATTATCGAATTGTTTCATTCTCTAGCGTATTTTCTCTATCACATTCCGTACTAACCTGTCTACGATAAATATGTTCATCTGTATTCGTTATCACTGTATCATTGTGTCATCACAAGTGTCAAGATGATCTTATTGATGATGATACTGATGATGATACTGATGATGATGATGATGATGACGATGATGATAATCACGTTGATAGTGATGTGGATGAAAATAATACTAATTATTACTTATAATACTGACAGTTGTCCAGCAGATTCTTGTGCAGGAGTTAGTCAATTACGTCGGCCTGGTGTTACGCTCGAAACCGATTGGATGGAATAAAGTCAAAACTGTAAATATATTGGCGATAGCACCATTTAGGTATGGAGATGGAATCATAAACTGGCAAAGGAATGAACTGTATACGAAGACACGGAAATCATTGACACTGCACGGTGTGACACTAATCGGTTGTACTAGTCCAGAATAAAGAGTGGGAGAGTTGTCAGTTGTCAACATCGTGTTGAATCAGAAGCAAATAGTTTAGGGTAGTATGTCAATAACATTATGGAAACATTGTTGGTGCATGTGAAATAGTTGTGTTAAGGAATAGAAATTTAAAGAGGAAAAATGCATGTAAAAAGAATATCAAGGAAAGGAAAAACATTTCTGATGAATTTGCAAGAAGTGCGAGCACAAAGACAAGTTCAGCCGGCTGGTGGTTAAGGATACGGCGGTGTGAGTTGAAGTTAGAAATAGAAGCACTTATATGCGCGGCACAAGAACAAGAATTGAGGACGAATTATATGAAGTGCAGAATTGATAAAGCAACTGGGAGTGATAAATGCAGACTCTGTGGTGAGATGGGTAAAACAGTAGGGCATATTGTTAGTGGATACGAGAAATTGGCACAACGCGAAAGCAAAAGGTGACATGACAATATGGCAAAAATGATCCTTTGGGGACATGGTGGAAATTATAGCCTAGAAAGGTCACAAATGTAATATGACCAAATTAGAGAAAGTGTTACTGAGAATGAACATTACAAAATTGTGTGGGATGCAATGATTCAATTTGGCCATCAAATTATCCATCGGAAACCTGACGTTGTATAGAAGAGAAAAGTAAGAAAAAAAACACAAGCCCGATAATTGACATAGCATTTTCCTAGTGACAAGATTGAACAGAAAGGAAAAAGTGAGCAACTATGATGAATTGAAGTGGAATATACGCTGATAGTGGGCAATGAAGAAAGTGGACGCGATAGCAATAAAGATTGGTGCACTTGGAAATATCAGTACCCTGCTATCAGCATTGCTCAAATACATTGGAACGAATGTAAAGATGGAACAACTACAAGAATCACCATTGCTTGGAACTGCAAGAATACTCTTCAGGGTTCTTGAGGCATGACCAGTAAGCAAGTGTCACTTTAGTCTACCTGCTCTGGAGAGCTGACACTTTTCATCAAACACAGAAAATAAACTGAGTTTTCATCAAATAATAATAATAATAATAATAATAATAATAATAAAAATAATAATAATAATACTAATAATGATGATGATGATAATAATAATATTAATAATAATAAGGATGTAAACGTGGGTCCTATGGTTGTAAAGATCTGCTACTCATCAATAAGATGATCATGGAAGATTGTCACAAACGACACAAAAACTTGTCGATAGCCTGGATGGCATTAGCTTCATCTACTAATCTCTGCTCAATCACTTTGAATGTAGCCTTCTCTATCCAAAGTATTACCCTCTGTTTTCTATAGCCCCTTCTTTTAGGTTCACTTTCTTAGTAGCATTGTATTACTATCCTGTTTTTCTTCCTCCTCCTTGCACTATTATGTGCTGATGCTGTATTAGGATGGCAGCTGTGGTCAGTCTGCATCTTTACCGATCCACTGCAGAGTGAGAAGCCTTACCTTAAAGGTCCAGCCTCATTTTCGCTGTTACCAGCATAATTCACTCGGAATGTCTTGTCTCTCATAAACTGAGGTAAGGTAGCTTTAGTCACCATCACCATTACTCGTATTATTCTTCGGCATCTCAATATTTCATGCAACTTTCTCTTGCATTATTTGTTGCACCTTTGTGTTAGTGGGGTGGTGTGTGCTGCATTTTATTTTGGTGGGGGCTATTGTATTGTATCAGTACGTTTTTTATGGGGTTTTGCTCCCGTCTTCTGTTGTATTAGTTTTTATATTGTGTTGTTTGTGTAGTGCAGGTTGTGTTCTTCTGTCGGGTATTGGCTTTCTATAGCACATCTGGGTTTTGCTCATTTTGTTGGGTATTTACAATATGAGTTTATTCTTGTATGTTTTTGGAGGGGTGTTGCATGGTAGTGTGTTTGTGTGTAACTCCTAAATCAACAATTTTATACTATTTATAATTATCTGTCCGCCGTTCGTTTGCTTGTTTTTGTTATGGGCTCCGTTAATAATAATAATAATAATAATAATAATAATAATAATAATAATAATAATAATAATAATAATAATAATAATAATAATAATAATAATAATAATAATAATAATTAATATTATTATTATTATTATTACTATTATTATCATCACTTTCATTATCATCTTTCAATTCTGATTCCTTTTCTTGCGGAATGCCTTCCTGACACGTAGGGCAGAGAAACACAGTGTATACATTTGTAGGCCTTTATGATAATTACACCTTATTGTTCATTTATGAAGCCATGTGATAGGAAAAAGGGGAAAAAAGACAGAGAGAAAAACGAAAAAATATAAAATATAAAAATAAACAAAAAATGAAGGGCAAAAAAGGAAAGAAAATTCACAGCGACAATGCTTTTCTCAATACATGTAACGTACCAGTTAATGCAATATTTTGCACTTCTCATCTGAATGGTAATCCAGGGATCGTTCTTAAATAATTTTCCGTTCCTTTTTTGATCATTCTAAGGACTTCTACAATCACTGGTATTGTAACCGTTTTGAGATGCTATCTTTGCTCCTAGTTTCGACTTTTGTCTTCTACTTGAGATAATCATAAATATGTGAATATTGGGGGAGATAGTAGGGGCAAGAGAAGTAGCTTGGTGAATAGACCAAATTCTGCAGGTTTGTAAATAGGTTCGGCAGATGGTAAGAAGATGATCAACAACGGGGCTTCGCATTCCTGTGCGATCAAGGGCCAAAAGAAGCGTCACATCCTTGCGGTCAGCAGGAGTCAAATGTGTTTACTACTGCTAGGGATCAATGAGAGCATTGACCTTGGTCCTGGAAAGAACAAGCTCACCTTGTTCTGTTTTTAATTACTGATAGAAAAATAATAGTAATACATATACTGATGTTTACCACGTTGAACTTTTGAATTTTTGGATTTTCTTTTGTTGATATTTTGAATTTTCCTTTTCTTTGTATAGATTTTGCTGTAGTTTACAGTTTTCGTAAGTTTGCAGTTTGTATATATTAGCAGGTGCTTATCTCCTTAATTTCTCTCGTGCGTTCAGTTTGTTACAATGGAAGGTATGTTTACGTATTCGAGTAGTCAAGGAGAAAAGAAGGTTAAAAGTTTCGCAGAAAATTATAGATATTAAAGTTTTAAATTTTCTAAATATGATCATTTGCATGTTCGGGAAGAGCAAACTGTAGTGTTCTTGTAATAAAAATAACGTTATGTTTACATTTTCGAATACTCAGGGAGAAAAGAAAGGATAGGTATTTATTTATTTATTTATTTATGGGTTTCAGCCAAGTGGCTGTGGTCATGCTGCAGCACCACCATATTAAAGCTTTCGTGTGTTCGTCCAGAGAAAATCTTAGATATGTAAGTTTCTAACCTTAATTTTGGGGGAAGTTTAAAAATACTCACAAGAGATTGTAGATGTTTTGCAGTCTTTGGAAGTTATTTTTCAGTTGTTCTGCTGGGTTGTATTAGTGTTCCTGTGTCTTCGGCTACCGGTCAGTACAGCGAAGAACACATTTGTCAAGGCTAGAGATCTTCTTCTTCTTCTTCTCCCCCTCCCCCTCCCCCTTCCTCCCCTCCCCCTTCCTCCCCTCCCCCTTCCTCCCCTCCCCCTTCCTCCCCTCCCCCTTCCTCCCCCTCCCCTTCCTTCCCCTCCCCCTTCCTTCCCCTCCCCCTTCCTTCCCCTTCCTTCCCCTCCTCCCCTCCTCCCCTCCAGCTGCTCCTCCTCCCCTCCAGCTGCTCCTCCTCCCCTCCAGCTGCTCCTCCTCCCCCCAGCTGCTCCTCCTCCCCTCCTCCTCCCCTCCTCCTCCCCTCCTCCTCCCCTCCTCCTCCCCTCCTCCTCCCCTCCTCCTCCCCTCCTCCTCCCCTCCTCCTCCCCTCCTCCTCCCCTCCTCCCCCTCCTCCCCCCTCCTCCCCCCTCCTCCTCCCCTCCTCCTCCCCTCCTCCTCCCCTCCTCCTCCTCCCCATCCTCCTCCCCTCCTCCTCCCCTCCTCCTCCCCCCATCCTCCCCCCATCCTCCCCTCCTCCCCTCCTCCCCTCCCCTCCTCCCCTCCCCTCCTCCCCTCCCCTCCTCCTGCACCTGCTGCTCACCTGCTCCTCCTGCCCCTCCTCCTCCTCCTCCTCCTCCTCTCCTCCTCTTCCTCTTCCCCCTCCCCTCCCCTCCCCTCCCCGCCCCCTCCCCTCGTCGTCGTCGTCGTCGTCGTCGTCGTCCTCGTCCTCGTCGTCCTCCTCCTCCTCCTCCTCCTCCTCATCATCATCATCATCATCATGCGAAGGACAATCGAAAGTTTGAGTTAATCTAGCACCTGCAAATTTTCCCCACATCTTCCATTTTCAAAGCATAAAATTTCTCTGCATATAAATATCCTGAAGGCTTCTAGATGTTACACTAAATCTCGTTTCTTTCCACTTGCATATGAATAAGCTATTACCAGCTTGTGTTAAATGTGTCAATTATCCATTATAAATTCAGTATTCCCTTTATTTGATAAACATTTTCGAAGGCGAGGATGATTCGCCAAAGAAGAATTAAAAAAATATTTATAAGTAAGAATTTTTAATCGATTTTCAACAATTATCCATACTATTATCACGTATTTATGGACGTCGGTATACTTCAGTAAGATTGAAGGCTTACATGGCCTACATTGAGGGAGTTAAAATGATTCCTAAGACAAAGTAAATATGTAATTGAGCGATGAAGTTTTGCGCATGCATATTACATACAGATCAACATATATACGTACATATATGCATACATACACATATATAAATATATGTTTGTGTGGATGTGTATGTATACATTTATATATATACACATATATGCATATATGCATATATTTATAGCTTGCTTACCAACCACATGGTCCCGGGTTCAATCCCACTGCGTGGCATCTTGGGCAAGTGTCTTCTACTATAGCCTCGGGCCGACCAAAGCCTTGTGAGTGGATTTGGTAGACGGAAACTGAAAGAAGCCTGTCGTATGTATGTATATATGTGTGTATGTGTGTATGTGTTTGTGTGTCTGTCTTTGTCCCCCCAACATCGCTTGACAACCGATGCTGGTGTGTTTATGTCCCCGTAACTTAGCGGTTCGGCAAAAGAGACCGATAGAATAAGTACTAGGCTTCTAAAGAATAAGTCCTGGGGTCGATTTGCTCGACTAAAAGGTGGTGCTCCAGCATGGCCACAGTCAAAAGACTGAAACAAGTAAAAAAAAAAAAAAAATATATATATATATATATATATAAAATATACAAGAATAAGGGCAGGGAATAAGTTGGAGAAGCAACTCAATGCTAATCCCTGTATATTTATGATTATATATATATATATATATATATATATATATATATATATATATATATATATATATATATATATATATATATATATATATATATATACACACATATATATATGTTTATAAATGTATAAATGGTTATGTATATATATATGCGTGTGTGTGCATGTGTGTGTGTGTTTGTGTGTAAATAAATGCAAATGGACTCAAACATACACAAGCACGCAAAGGAGAAAAACTGAACATGATACTAGAGTCTGTATTTGCTTATCGGCAGAAAAGTTACAAGAGTGAAACTCTTAGTTGAGGTTTTTCCGATAACATTTTGTCGATTAAATACACATACATATATGCATACATAGATACATACGTATCTTTATCCATTAATCTCTCTCTCTCTCATTGTCTGTCTATCTGTCTGTCTGTATGTATGTATATATGTTCGTATGTATGTATATATGTATGTATGTAAGTATGAACGTATGTATTTATTCATGGGTAAATTGAAAGAGAATATGACCATGAAACGTCTAAGAATAACAAGAAAGACAAGTTACTTTATGCTTGTCTGCTGCTGCTATTAATACAAACGTCAACTGCACGAAATTAAGGCTTACGCTGTTTCAAATTAATACACATTTTTGAAACACAATCATATTATTAATACCATTTTGATTGCCATCGTCATCGTCATGGTGATGATAAATTGTTGGTTGTTGCTAGTGATGTTATGCATATTCTGGTTATAGAGATATTGATAGTTATATTCACAGCGGTTGTAATTTGGATGGTGAATATAACATGCCACTCCACTAATTTGAAACAAAGCAATTTGACTCTCCTGACAGATATCTATTAATTGAATCAATGACAACACAATCCTACGATCAATGAAACTTAACAAGTTTGATACAACGTTTCTCTCGCTTCCTACCCGTATCCTTCTCGAAGCTTTTAATAATAAACGTGATTCTCTTTGTGTTGTGCTTCTGTCTATTATAATTGATGTTTCACTCCATTATAATTGATGTATAGAGACGATTACCGGTAGAAGAGAGGGAGCAATTCATAGGATTAATAGATATTTACAGAAAATTTTAATAAATCATAATTTTTTTTTAATGTGAGAATTATTGAGATTTAAAATCATAGAATTAATTCATATTCACAAAGGTTGAATAATTGTACGTTAAATGTAATTAGCGTGTAAACTTTGTGAAGGCGTTGTGAATAATAAATGGAACAAAAAAAATCATTTAAATGTACCCCACTTGCTATCGTTCACATGCCACATTCAGATAATATCATTCTTATCAAATATAATGCTGCTGTTGTTACTGCATTTGTGAGGATGGTGATGATGATGAAGAAGATTAGCTTCGACTCAGCGCTAATCAAGTCTTAATTCAACCGAAACTGTATTTTTCTTTTATCTATGTGCAAAGAAATCAGGATCTCATTACCTCGTGTATCTTCTAACAGAACCGCTGAGCGCACTGTAATTTGACGAAATTTGACTGCGATTTCTAACATGCTGAACGACTACCAAATGTTGCTGTTGTCGATTCCTTGTACGCGAGAGAAGTCCATTAATGAAATTAACTGAAGACTAACAGAGAAATGCGTAACAATAATTTGTAACTTCTTTTTGACGTTGTGATTTCAAGTTCTACTGAAGTAAGAATTTAATATTCATTGATACAGGGACAATCAAATAAGCACCAGTAATTTAGTTCAACCATCTGTAGTACTAGCAATAGAATCATTAATAGTTTATGTGTGAATTTGCTATGATTCCAACTGTTACACAAAAAACAGAAGAGCGCTGTTAGTGTCATGCTTTTATAATTGCATCGAACTAGATTTTTTCTCCAAATAGCTTTCGTAACAGTTTTAAATCTTAACCATACCACATTGATAAAATACCAGTACTGCACAAGTAAGATACGAGTCGTGTCACTCTTGCACTGTGACAGTCGCTCTCTTTCTCTCTCCATGGAAATGACAGCTTCCTTTCTCTAACTTATTCATTCAAAATTATTGCATGGATATCACAACGAAGCGCAGTATTCTGTTTACCTGTTAATCATTATGACAAATTCACCTTGAATGATTACCATAAACCAGAGAATTTCTGTGACATGAATACATTCGTATTGACATAGAGATATTTAATCTTTTGTCTGCTTGTGAGTGCGTCATATTCGCGGTTATGCTACTTATTACTTCCCTTGCACAGCTTCTTGCGCTTTTTCTTTCGCTCTCAACATCTTATAAAGCTACGAACTGGTATTAAACTCGGGATATACACGATTATTATTTTGTTTGTAAGTAGTTTTGAGACATTTAATATGTATTCCAAGCATCTATGGTTAGTAAAATTCAGTCACCATTCTACATATTTGAATTCATATCCATAAAACAGAGGCAAAATATATTTTAGTTGATCATTTCACCTGTATTGGTAACCGAAACGTACAAATTGTTGCAGGAATCCAAATTTTTTCATTTAATGATTAACAAAAGGAAGCATATCAATGAAAATATATCACGTAAAATAGCAAAAAAAAATGTATATCGCATATCAAACTTGACGGGTCGATGCAGCACGATATACAAATTCAGATGTTAATCAAATAGGCATTTACATCAACCATACAGAGAATGATTCGCCAAGAAAAGCAATGGTCTTTGTCATAATTTGAATTATTGAGTTTACAGTCTTGTATATTTCTGAAACGTTTACGTAGGCAAAAGGTATAATTTATAATTCCAGAGAAAAGAATAGTTTATCATGAAATTTCTCGTGTAAGATACTGTATGTATTCAGTGAAGATGATGAATGAGTGCGTAAGAATGTTTAGTGCAGATTTGGCTCAGTTTACAATAGCGGGAAGCCACAGTAGAGAAAAATAGAGTGGAAGGCATGGGTTAAATTATTCTAAAGAGAGAAGACGGGTTCAAAATGGGGATGGCTGTTGTACGTAATATATCGTCCTGCATGTATGATTGGTAAACCATTTCAAATTTTGAGAAGCTATTATAATCCCCGATGTTGTATATAAGACTAATTCTGGAGAAAATGATCCCTTGCTGAGAGAGACAGACGCGTATATGTACGCACAATGTGAGTGTATGTGTGTGTGTGACTGGGTGCATATATCACCAAATATATTTAGTGAATGCACTTAATACGCGACATTTATAAAACAAATCTTTAAAACACACCAGGAGATTCACTGGAGAGATATAAAACCAATTTAGTTTAAAGTAATTCAATTTACTTCGTATTTATATGAAACATAATTACAAAGCAGTTGAGAATGAAAATTTCAATTTCATTTTATTGTAAGCACTACTTTCTTCCTTCGATAACAACATATAAGTATTGTACAAAAGCTGCTGAGGTTTCATGTTGAGATATGGTTTCTAGTTTTATGTATCCTATTTCCTGGAATATATGTAACTGTATGATCATGAAATGTCATTATTGGAGATTACCGTGTAACTAATGCAGTTTTCAACTAGATGATCACTTGAAACAAATGTCAAGCAATAACGATGTCAATCTCAAACGACATACAAGATCCGTAACAAAGAAAAAAAGAAAGGAACGAATCACGAGAATGTCTTTAGATTACTTCGAAAATATATAAAAATGGAGATTGTTGCATCAGAATTAATCCACTCAGTAGGGAATTGCGCTTCGAAAGCAATACATATGCGGAAGACATACAATAGAAATAGTAGCATATCTATACTAGTGAACAGTAGAATAGTAGAAATACATTATCAGATTTAATAAATCTCGAAAAGATTAAACAAAAATATCCTAATGATTATACAAAATTATTCTTTAAATAGTTTTAAATATTGGAATGAATTGTACATTCAGAAATACGAAACAATATACTTTTTCTGCTAAACATACAATACAATCCCAAGAGGATGTTGTTTTTCGTTGTATATAAAATTTGTTTCAATCATAAAGTTATTTCATTTTCAATTCATCGACATTCATTGAGCCACTGAATAAATATGGCTTCTCTGAGTGTTAGTAACCTAAATAACTAAATCTTGTACAACCATCTAATATATTAACTTTCATTTTATAGATTATACTTTTGCAATCCAGAACTTAAAACGATAAAGAAATATCTAATGTAAATGTTAGAGGGGTACAAGTAAAATTCCCAGCTGGGACAAACGAGGAAAGATCGCCTGCATTATCTCTGAAGATGTCAGTTTCATCATAAACAATCGTTTGAAAATGTCACAACCTTTCCTACTTGGTTTGATGTCATAGTCAAATCAGTAAATAAGGCAATCCCTAGAAAGAATAGTTTCAAAAATGAATATTTAAGCAGTTACAGAGATGTAGAGAACATACTCACAATATAGAAGAATATTGGTGACATATTTCTGTCATAACTTTAATTCAATGTAGGCATATCAGAACAGACATACGAATCTGTCTTCTTAAACGCTTATAGCATTCCGATGTGTAATATATTATATCGTAGAATCGCACTTGAAACGTTACAGTATAAAAAAATTCTGACACAGAAAAAAATGAAAAATTAACAGAGATATTGAAAACATAACACTTAATCTCGAATTGCGGTGTGTGAAGAATATTTTAAATGACATGAAATAATTTTTTTTTTCAACTAAATCTATCATTGGAACAGGAGTTAAAAAAATGTATTCAACATCTTCCAAGTAAACCTTGAATTAACTTTTAAGTTTCAGAGAAACAGATTTATGGAGATTTTCCGCTCAAATCATTTGACCTTTCGAAGCATTAATACATTTAAGAGTGACTGTATGAGGGGGGAGTAAATTGCATGTAAGTAAGAATTGAGTGGTTGATAGTATGAAGAAATGCTTCTTATTCAACGTTTTTACCGGTTTCATTTGTTATAGCGTTGTATAGAATACTTTGCGGCATTTGTTCTGAGTCTCTGTGGCCTGAATCCGAATTCCTTGGCGGTCAACATTGCATTTCACTGCTAATACTAAAATCCCCACTCCAGTCACTCTTAAATGTATTAATGCTTCGAAAGGTCAAATGATTTGAGCGGAAAATCTCCATAAATCTGTTTCTCTGAAACTTAAAAGTTAATTCAAGGTTTACTTGGAAGATGTTGAATACATTTTTTTAACTCCTGTTCCAATGATAGATTTAGTTGAAAAAAAAAATGGAGTTACTATACAACCTTAAGTTATAAATACATTTCTACACGAACGGTTTGTTTTACACGCAAGTACGTACACATCATCACACCTTAAGTTTTCATGTTGTACTGTATTAAATATTACACCCATTTAATGTACAGCAAGTGATATCTCACAGCCATATATTCTTCTGTCATAAGAGTGCAAAGATAAGTCGGCTTATAAGTTACATCACATGATCCTAAATACAGCAATCGATTTCAATAATTTTCAAGTGCTCCGAAATCCTAAACTAAACGAAATAAATTTTTATAGAATAAGCAACGTCATATTGAAATAGGATTAGAGCAGAAATCGTGTATACACATTACACGTATGTATGTATATACGTACGTACGTATGTATGTATGTATGTATGTATGTATGTATGTATGTATGTATGTATATATATGTATGTTTGTACGCTAGGTACGTATGAATGTAAATGTGTAGATTTGTATGATTGTTTTATGTATATATCCTCACACATAGGGTTGCATGTCTAGACATGCCCATATATACTTAAATGTTAAACAACTGGAATGTTTTACAGATTTGTATTGTTCCTTTGATGGATTGGATCTGTAGTCTTCGGAATCAGCTGTTTCCTTTCTGGTTTTGAGAAGCCAAATTTCTCAAGATTGGTATTTAGGCGGTGTGTTCCAAGATCCCAGTGTGTTTCATATCCTGTGTGTATGTTATTGTTCAGTTTTATTTCAAGATTTCTTGCCAATAGAGAAAGAGCCGGTTTCTAACCTAGATCCAAGTCTCCTTCATTGGAATTTAAACATCAACAAAGTATTTTTGTTAATACGTATGTATACGTACAGATTTGTATGTTTTGCTTTATGTATGTATTCCCATGCATATAGATGCATATATATATAGACATGCTCCTATATATTTAAACATCTGCAAAGTTTTCCAGAGTTTTACAGTGCTAGTGATGCATTGGATCTGTAGTCTTCGAATTAGCTTTCTCCTTTCTGGCTTTGAGAAAACTAATTTCTAAAGAGTGGTATTTTGGCAGTGTGTTACATATCCGAGGGCCCCAATAATTACAGGTATAAACCTGAACTTGTAATCTGGATAGAGCATCTACCAATTTCTCAATAGTTCAGCATAGGTGTTCTCTTTTTCACTGATCTTCAGTTTTATGTTAATATCCGCTGGGTAGCTAATCTCCGCAACTGTACACAGTTTCTCTTCCCTATCCCAAATCATTATATCAGGTCTGTTGTGCTTACATTTTATTGAGGTTTTCACTGGGACATTCCACCAGTACTTCATTTTATTATGAATGGTTATGGTTTCTTATTTCTTTATTCTCGGGGTTATCCTTCCGACGGATTTCATTATAGATTGTCCTAGGTACAACATCATGTCTCATTAGTAGATAATACCTTGAAGATATTTTCGGACAACTGCTTATGATGGGGATGATATCTTTGGTGTGAACTCCACAAAGTCTGCATCGGGTGTCACATTTTATTGCTTTTCCTGCATCTCTATCCCTTTTGTGCATTAAGTACTTGGTTGATATTTCCTGTTCCTGGATTGCATACGCATACCCTTCAAAGTGGTAGGTAGTAATCCGGCTATTGGTTATATGCATGTATGCATTAATGTGTGTATGTATGTATGTATGTTTGTATGTATGTATGTGTGTATGTGTGTATGTATGTATGTATGCAAGCATGCATGTATTTATGTATGTGTCCATACGTGTATGTATGTATGAATGTATGTATGTATGTGTGTATGTTTGTACCTATGTATGAATGTATGTATGTGCATGTATCCATGTGTGTATGTTTGTATATAAAT
>NC_142928.1:172403909-172436409 GCF_046866305.1 Octopus bimaculoides | reverse complement strand
ATGCAATTTGGTAGAATTTTGCTTTTGTAAGAAATTGATAGAGACATTTCCTTACTTACTTTTCGAGACCTCTGTACGTAGAATTTCTAAACGATATAACTTGTGGATTTTGTTTACTGTTTACATAAATGATTATGATAAATAGAAATTGTCTTTAATCTTAACTTTTGTTAGATGTCCAATTCTTTTGTTGCTGAATAAATTGAATCCAACACGCAACGGAATCATTCTGTTTCACAATATCTAAGTCTCTAAGAAGTCTAAGTCACTATTGTTGTCTATCCTAACGTCGAGGATTTTTATCACCTGAAAGATTATTCAGTAATGACCAAAGATACTGATTGGGAGTTTAGATCAAATAGTAATACCAATAGCAAACTGAAGGCTATTACTTAGTTCGTTTAATAATTTAGAAAAACATTGCACATAATATAATCTAAAGTATCAATTAACATTAAATGGATGCAAAAATAATTAGTGGCTGATTGCAGATTATTTTATATGGGAAAAATGCACAGAAAATCATTTGCAATTATACTCATATTGTGTAAAATAGTTGCAATATAAGAAAGCTGAATTCCCGAATGGTTTCAAATATTTGATAACGTCCGTTCATTTCTATTAACTCTTACCGAAACATAAAATAGCAAGTTATGCAAGGCTCGAATCCCCAATTCTATCATGTTCTAACAGATGGCTTTGTATTTAATGTACTGCTGAACATAAAAAAAAGATAAATTAATAAATACCTATTATCGTGACGGAAATTAATCATTGAAAAGAAGGATAATTATTACAGATGCATACCTTTTAAAGTGTAATAGCAAACATTTGAGAGTTGTGTGATCGCTTGAGATACGTAGTTTTGCGTTTTCCTACAAGGGAATGGGAATATATATACTTGTGGTATCATTGCAGCTATCTATTTAATGGATGGTGATTGGGCAACATTTGAATAAAAGTTCGATTAGAGTGATACACGTAAGAGGACATTCTGTTAGCTGGCAGAATCGTTAGCATGTTGGACATAATGCTTAGCGGAATGTCTTCCAAATTTAAGTTCTGGTTTCAAATGTCACGAAATCAACTTTGCCATTTACTCTTTTGGGGTCGGTAGTACCGTGTGAATTGAACACGAATGTCAATCTAATAGTCTTAACACTCTGCCACCTAATTTTAAGATTTGTGCCTATAGCAAAAAGATTATTATATTAGAGGCACTTACAGATAGCATTGATGGTATAACACACACACACACACACACACACACACACACACACACACACATATATAAATGATATGGGTGATAAATTGGATATTAATTTAATTAAAGCCAACTTAAAACCAGTGGCCTAGCATAAAGAAAATTCTGAAAATTCAGAAAAATTATATTACATACATATGAGAAGGGATGACCACTAAGTTGTCTTGCCCGTTCATGTTCTGGTGTGCGCTAAATTTCCCTAGAGAACATTCTTTTCTTTCGTGGTTTGACCGTAGATGTTATATCTTTAGCATAATGGATGTCCAGTTAGTGGTCATCCCTTCTCATATGTATGTAATATATATGTACATATCAACATTTATCTCTTCAATTTCAGCCAGTTATTCTCTGAATTCATAAAAATACATTTGAGATTAAATAGGTCCGATGAGAGAATTTCCGAAAAGTATATGATGTTGTCTTCATGTATATTTCCATGTAATAGTAAAAGTTGACCAAGAAAGCAAACTGCGGTGAAAGAGAATTCATTTTAAAATAATTTAAGTACCACTTACCGTGTTCTAAAATTTGAGTTATTGAAGGAGTAAAAATGATGCAAGAAAACATTTCTGCAAGAAAATTCAGACGATATGTAAGTTTTCAATTTTGGCACAAGGCCAGCAATTTCATAGAAGGGGGCAAGTCAATTACACGGTCCCGCAGTGCTCAATTGGTACTTATTTAATCGATCCTGCAAGGAATGACAGGCAAAGTCAACCTTGGCGGATTTTGAACATAAAGGCAGACGAAATGCTGCTAAGCATTTTGCCGGCTGCGATAACGATTCAGTCAGTTCGCCATCTTAAATCCAGAAGATAATTTGACTTCCAATTTTGGCATAAGTTCAGAAATTTCTGGAGATTATAACCACATCAGTACTCAAATGGTACTTACTTTATCGACCCCGAAAGGACGAAAAGCAAAGCCGACGTCGTCGGAAATTGAACATAGAATGTAAAGACGGAAAAAATGCAGCAAATCATTTTGCCCGGCGTGCTGACGATTCTGCCAGCTCACCGTCTTTCTTCCAGCTCGCCGCCTTTTAGCAAGTTCACCACTATGAATTCAGAAGATATATTGGTCTCACATTTTGGGACGAAACTAGCAATTTTGGGTATGGGTATAAGTAGATTAGATCAAACCCAGTACTCAATTGGTATTTATTTTATAGACTTCGAAAGGAGAAAAGACTAAGTCAACTTCTGTGGAATTTGAACTCAGGACGTAATGACGAACTAAATGCCGCTAAGGATTCTTTCCTGACGTGATAAAATTCATATTATCTATAGACAACAATTTTTATTCCGGTTAAAAATGCGTTTTAAGAATTTCTCGGCAAATTTTTGTGTGTATGTTGGTGCGCAAGTGTATGTGTGTGTGTGTGTGTGTGTGTGTGTGTGTGTGTGTGTGTGTGTCAATGCTTTGTTTCACCAGCTTTTCGAAATACTTAAAAAGCACAATGGCATACTAGTTCATGCATTCTCTATATCTGTGTAGTCAAAGAATTTCGCAGTAATGAAACATAGATAAACGAATTTATATATAGATAGATAAATAGATAGATACATAGAGAGAGAGAGAGAGAGGGAGAGAGAGAAAGAGAGAGAGAGAGAGAGAGAGAGAGAGAAGGTGAGAGGGAGGAGGCTAAAGATGGAGTATATGACGAAGAAGTAATATCTTCAACGGCAGGCGAAGAGTCAGGGTCCGATTTGACCCGTAAGAAAAAAACATCTTAATTAGTATAAAGAGTATTTGACTGCAAATAGCGTGGACACGCTAAAGGTTGCCATATTGGTGTGCACACGTACTGTGGGCAACAGTACGATAACATATATGCTTGTGACTGACTGTTAAACACACTCACTCACTCACAGTGTAAACAGCTTGTACATATTGTGTGTGTACCAACACACACAATATGTACCAACACACACAAATCATTTTGGCTCGTATGTTTGAAATCTGTTGATCCTTTTATCTTAATAGATTCATGAACATTTGGAGCTTTTTCTTACTATATTTAAATACTTTATTTTAAATATTCTCTCACGTGTCACTTCTACGTTTGCATAGTACTTTCTCTCTTGCTTCGTCTAACATCACTAAATCTTCACAAACGGGATTAACAAATTTAGTCTGTATACTTTCTATATTTTTCACTCGGAATTTCTTTTTTCATTATTCTTCGATTTTCGTCATGTGCAGGTGTGAAGCATATTAAATCAATTAAATTATGTTTAATTGATTTATTTAAATTTCTAGCTTCAGTTACATGATGGCTCGATACGATACAAATATCAGATATGTCCTCTTCAAATCAAATTCCAGAGTGAGAATAAATAAAGCAATATAGATATTGGATAATGTAGTTCTCGACATTACTGTAAGGTATTATTATTATAGCTGCAGTCCATGAATATATTTCTAGCACTTGAGCTGAGACGGGGTTAAACAAGATATCACAATTATACAAAAAATAATTATTTATTAAGAATAGAAAAAATATCAATGGATACCAATGAGTAAATGCATATTAGAAAGTTCCTTGTGCTAACCATCTAGACAAATATTTTCATAAATTCCCTTTCTGAACACGATTATTCCTCTTATATGTAAACGAAAGTATGCACTGTTCTCTCACTAATATATGCACACGAGTAGTTGATCTGTAAAAAGATAAGTTAAGTTTATCATGAAATATCAGAGTTCATGTTTAGTAAAGTAAATAGAGAGGACTGGAGCTGAGAGTGGTATATAATTTGCAGAGAACTCGGGTGGATTTTCCTTAAAACAAGTTCATGATATATTACGCACGGAACTTTTGAGACTTATGACATTCTGTTGCTTCTGCTAAATAATAATAATAATAATAATAATAATAATAATAATAATAATCATAATAATAATAATAGTAATAATAATAAAAGTGATAATTGAGAAAGAAAGCAAACGATGTCGGATCATAGATATAGCATGGTCAGCTGACAACAAGGTATGCAATAAGGAAGAAAGAAAAGTCGATAGATATGGCAGGTTAACTTGGGAGGTTAAGGAGTTGTGGTCGATGAAAAAGATAGTAGTAGTACCAATAATTGTCGGTGTCCTGGGAACAGTGAGTAAAACTCTTGAGAAGTACATGGAACAAATAGGGTCTACAATAAGGATGCTTGGAACTGATCAAATACTCCGGATGGTGCTCGAAAAATAAGGGGTGCTACCATAGTTCACTGGTAGTGAAGAGCTGGCACCGTAGTACATCTCCAGCGTTAGAAGCTGTGAAAAGACATTAAATAACAACAACAACAACAACAACAACAACAACAACAACAATAATAATAATAATAATAATAATAATAATAATAATAATAATAATAATAATAATAATAATAATAATAAGATAAGACAAGATAAGGTAAGAGCTCCGCGCTGAATAGCAACATAGATGTGCTCTCCATACAAGAACAAATCTAATTTAATGGAATCGGATAAAGGAAATTGTGGAAGACACTCAAATGTCTATGCAATCATACATTTTAATATGCATAAAACTATGCATATAACCCAATGTTTACAAAACTACGAGAAATTTACCGGACACATACACGCATATGAAAGCACGTGTCACAAACGAAGCAAAAAAAACAACTTTCTTTTCGAACTAACACAGACTGAGCGAACAATTCATAAGATTAAAAACACCACACACACACACACACACACACACACACACACACACACGCGCAAAAATGCCCGGTGATAAATCTGTTAACAAAAAAATACAGACGAATACAGATCTGTTAAACTTAAGAAGCTACGTTACGAGCAATGAGAGAACTCAGAGGTGGTGTTGCCTAAAAAAAAAAAACCCTAAAAGAACAGATCCGTCCCCTAATATCGACTCGCAAGCTCGTCATACCTCAATAATAACAAAGCAAAATACACACCGAGTCGGCCGTCACCCACTCAACAAGAGGCGTGCACCACAGTGAGGAACTAGACAGAGGGTGAAAAATCAGCTGCTGCTTCAAATCTTTCCGAAACACAGGAGCTGGAAGTACTCCACAACCGGAATATTCCAAGAGATGGACATCCACGCTCATCATCAAAAAATCAAAAGAAAAAGAATGAAAAATGGTCAAATAAATAAACCTAATACTGTGAGGCGCAGGAGTGGCTGTGTGGTAAGTAGCTTGCTTACCAGCCACATGGTTCCGGGTTCAGTCACACTGCGTGGCACCTTGAGTAAGTGTCTTCTGCTATATCCTCGGGCCGACCAAAGCCTTGTGAGTGGATTTGGTAGACGGAAACTGAAAAAATCCCGTCGTATATATAAGTATATGTGTATGTTTGTGTGTCTGTGTTTGACTCCCCAATATCACTTGACAACCAATGCTGGTGTGTTTACGTCCCCGTAACTTAGCAGTTCGGCATAAGAAACCGATAGAATAAGTTCTAGGTTTACAAAGAATAAGTCCTGGTTCGATTTGCTCGACTAAAAGTGGTGCTGCAGCATAGCAGCAGTCAAATGACTGAAACAAGTAAAAGAGTAACAAAAACTGGTCATATAAATAAATCTAATATTGAATAAACCTACCTAAACTGGAGAGAGAATCACCTTGAAGTAAGATCCTACATAGACAGTAACAAACTTGCCAACGTCAGAAGAAACATTATGAAAAAGAAATTACTAACTGAATTAGAGGTTGACCAAATTAAACAATCAGTAAGGGATAAAAGGAACGAATTTGCAGCTAATGAATGTACTACTGAGGAAATAATTATAGACCAGCCTAGGTCTAATGAAAATGCAGTAATGATGGAAAGAGTTAATGTAACTGATAAGTAAAGTGAAATACTCTCTGAACCAACTATAAACACGAAAGCAGATGAAAATCAAATTGATGAGGAAAGTCACACAGAAATTCACTCAACTGAACTAGATGATCTAAAAAATCAAGTCATGATTGAATAGCTGAATATTTAAGGAACCAGTATGAACGAACGTGATACTCTCCCAAAAGTTCACAATTCTAAACAAAACCTGAAAGTAATTAGTAAAATCTCTCTTACACTTAAGGATATAATTTCAGCTAATGATGTTGACATTATCTCAAGCGCCATTGACAGATCTCAACCGCCTGTACTATGCATTCGAGAAGGTCTCAACGATTCTATGTGGTGAAAAAATTAGAAATCGACAGAGTTCCCACAAAAGTCTACTTGGCAAGAGCGTATTCTCCACCAAATTCAGCTACTTAGGTCTGACGTTTAAAAATTCTGAAGTTGGACAAGTTCAGCTGCTAGAACATAACAGACCGGACCTAGTGGTGTTGGACAAGGTGCACCACATATGTTATATAGTTGACGTTGCTTGCTCCTTTGACCCACGAATAGACGAGAAGGAAGACGAAAAGGTAGATTGATACAACCCTCTTATGTACGAAATAGCCCGGTTATGGAAAATGCAAAATATGAAGATAGTGCTAATTATAGTTGGGTCTTTGGGAACAGTATCAGCAGGGATCAAGTGGAATATAAAGGAAATTGGAATAGAGTGCCCAGTAGAACTGTTACAAAAGGTTTGCCTCATTGGCACGGCTAGAATAATCAGGAAAGTATGAAAAGAACGAATAGCATGGTCCGTAGGCTGCAGGTAGTAAGCCCGCTACGCATGCAAGACTCCAGGAGCTAAGAAAAAAATTGTGATAAAGAGAAAAGAATAACAATAATAACAAGCGCACTCAGAGAGCGCAAAACTCCTCTATGGAAGGCAATACTAATGTCCCCTCAACGATAAGCCAGAGATAATTGCTAAAATGAGAATATCTGAAATAAACTCGACTGCTGTCACAAACAAGAATACTAAAAATGAACCCGACCGCTCTCAATAAGTAAGTAATATATCGGGAAAATAATCCAGAGTCCTTGTCCGGTACCGGATGGATCCCTAAATCTAAATAGTTCGTGCTAGTCACGAGGCCAAACACTCTGAAAGTTTCATCTGAATCCATCTAGCGGTTCTAGAGATACCTTATCCATGGACAAAAAAGCAAGCAAACAAGACTAAATACAATACCTCTGCCTTCACTAAGGCGCAGATAATAATAATGTCATCTGGTTATAGACGTTAGGTGAATTAAAAGCACAGATTATTCTGCAGGGCATATGTTTGTATGAAAATTCGTGGTGCGGGTTATCAAATAATACGTCAAACCGATAACAAGCTTGTAACTTATCATTACTAAATCCAAACTTAGAATAAGAAGCACACTTCATCGTTTCTTTGATTAGTCCCCACCTTACAATATAAACGGTAGCATTCGACGAATCTTAGTAAAGGTGCAGTAAAGTTTTAACTACATGAGTACAATTTAATCGAAAGTAAAACTGAAATAAAAGGTAGCAATTTTTTTGTTTTACAATTGATCAAAAGAAGCCAAAATGAATTTGTTAAATTGAAGATGAATATGTGAATTACAGGTAATCTATTATATATTTGTCGTTTTCCACTTTAATTAACATTTCAGACCTTATTTCAAATGAAACAAATTTTCAACTCTATAATGATGAAATTTATATTTAAAGAAATACCTTTCAGCTCTGATTATGATTAATTGGGTATTTAGAAGACAGGACAGGTTATTAATATTGCAATATAAATCATCTACTGAGAAATAATTAAGAGAACGCACGTTAAGCAAATCGGAGATTCTTCAAAACATTATTTCATCGTTTCTAGATGAAATATATGTACGAGCGTAGTCGAAAGCTTACACAGATGAGAAAAAACACGCCCCCCCCCCCCCCGCACATTCTATATTTTATCTTTTACTTGTTTCAATCATTAGACTGTTGCTATGCTGAGGTACTGCCAAGAAGGGTTCAATAGAAACAAATCGAACCTGTTACTTAATCTAATGCTTCTTTTGCCGAACCACTAAGTTATCAGAACGTCAAAGGTAAGAACACAAGTTGTCAAGCAGCAGTAGGGTAAAAACACTAAAACACGCATACACACACGTACACACACATATAATTACAAACAACACACACACGCAAACATATACACGACGGGCTTCTTTCAGTTTCCGGCCACCAAATCTCCTCACAAAGATTTGATCGAACCGAGGCTATACTAGAACACACCAAAGATCGCACAGTCTGGAACGGAGCTCAAGATGATATGGGAAGTAAGCTTTTTAACCACATAATCATGTTTGCACGCCAGGCGCTTAGAGAGCATATTCTTTTACGCCTAAAAGCCGTAGCAGAACCACGAACTAACAACACGCATACTTGTATATGTGTGTTCGATTTTATTTAAATGCCTCGATCTGATACTAATTCATATTTGAATTTTTTCCGTGCCATGAAACTTTAGAATATGCCATGTGATGGTGTCTAAAAAATTTAACAAATTTTCTGTTTAACCTTTTTCCAACTCAGTATTCAACCAGTATTTTACAGATTCCGAAAGGATCAGATGCAAAACCGAAATATACTATAATACAAATATACATACATATTTCAATGGGACACCGTGAATCTTCCTGAGAACTACTTTAAGTCTGCAAGTGTCTGTAGAGTGCTCAACCACTTGCACGCTAATTTCGCGAGCAAGCTGTTCCGTTGATCGTATCAGCTTGGACCCTTGTCGCCGTAACCGACGGAATGCTCATATGTACGTATATATATATATATATATATATATATATATATATATATATATATATATATATATATATATATATATATATATATGAGCATTCCGTCGGTTACGACGAAAAGGGTCCAAGCTGATACGGAGTGCCCATATATATCAATCGATATATCATATATATCAATCAATATATCAATCGATACTTAATGGAAGTTTAGAAATTGCCTTTTACAAAATTTACGGTATATGTAAACAATGTCATGTTATTTGAATGAAATGATATGTTGAACTTGAAGCACAGTAAATATTAAAAAAAATCAAATCCTACTGAAAGAAAACTGTCATTCCTTAAAAATGTTATCTTTAATCTTGAATCAGCTACATGAATTCAACATAATTTTTGCTTGGCTGTATATTCGTCTTGAACCCGTTCTCTGAGTGCTATTTGTGAATCAAAGATTTTATCGAAAAATCTTTTGTTATGTCTTGCATACGTTTGAGGTTGTTTCGTATTTATGAACATAAATTGTGCCTACATTTATCCTAACGGTTGTTGGTGTATCGCTAAAGTGTCGTACAGTAATTCTATGAGTAATTAGCATTTGTTTTATAATGCTGTATCTTTTTTCACTGTGTTTCTGTCGTGACTAAATTTCACAGGATATTAATATATTCTTCATTTTCTCGTATCTCGGAATTACCTGTACAACTTTTAATAATTTTAGCAAGAATTTCTTTCTCAGTTCTCCGTCTTGTAAATTAGATTAACATCAATGACACATCCTATGAGATTGCTTTTCTCAATTGATGATTGTTTATTTTACCCATCGTAATATATATATATATATATATATATATATATATATATATATATATATATATATATATATATATATATATATATATATATATATATATATATATATATATATATACATAAGAGGAATGACCAGCAAATGTGGATTCCTATATGCTAGAAATAGATGCCGAATCATCTAACCACGAAAAGAATATGTTCTCAGTAAAAAAATTAGCGACACAACAGACTGTAAACGGCCTCACGTTTACAGTCTGTTGTGTCGCTAAATTTTTTACTGAGAACATATTCTTTTCTTGGTTAGATGATTCGGCATCTATTTCTAGCATATAGGAATCCACATTTGCTGATCATTTCTCTTATTTTTGTATGTAATATAATTTTAATCCTCGGATTTTTTTAATATGCTAGACCACTGGTTTTAATTGATTAATATCAATTTCTACCCTCATTAATATATATATATATATATATATATATATATATATATATATATATATATATATATATATATGTATGTATGTATATCAGCAAGGTAGATATATGATATATTCGATCCTCCGTCACTTGTTCTAATTTTAGTTCCTTAAAAGCAGAAAGGATTTCTCGGAGTCGTTTGATTTTGTATCGCAACATGGTTACGATAAATACATTTCGTGAACAAAGTTAAATAATTCAATGATGCAAGTTGTGTACGATGCGTCGCTGATGCAAACATTTTGATGATATATGATATTGTCTTTACTTTTGCATTTAGGAAACTCCTGGTCATTTTGAACACCCGTCTGCTACAATTAAAAATATATGTAGCGTCAATCAGGACTGCAACTGAATATGATTTATTTCCAGCTGTTTCTCTGCTGTAGGCCAAATTTGCGGATTAGAACTGGGTGCAAGTTTTCCTTTCAATAAAATATGTTATCAATCTTTTACTATATTAAACATTTCTTTATCAGTAAATTGAGTTTCATTTTTGTTTGTGTCGATGAAATAGAATTTTCAGAATCTCTTTCAACACAATACGTTCTTGCAAACATAAAACGGCTGTCACAAACCAACAAAGTATCACGATTCAGAAATAATTGTTGCAAATCCATGTTTATCTTGTCTATTTAGCAGTACATAGTAGTTTATAAAGCACTTTGTATGAGACCGTCATTTTATCTTCCCTGTGTGACCCTTTCACTGAAATTGGCAAAGCACGTACAGGAACCGTAAATGTTCATCTAATGCCAGCTTCCATGTTTACACGTTAAACTACACATAAGTAAAGACAAATTTGAGATGCATGACTTAGTGCTTTTCATATTAAATTGGGAACTACTACAAATAGCTACCCCCCAAAAAAAACTTTTGCTTTCAAGTAACTCGATAAGTTATGATGCTGCTACAGCGAGACAGGGGTAAGTAAGTGTAAATAAGAAAGAGTAGTACTTAAGAAAAAGACAGAAACAAGAAATTAAAACCTGAAATGAAAGAGCGATTACAGAATATTGGTTTCACATTTTGCATAAGGTCAGCAATATCGACACCAGTAATCAACTGGTACTTATTTTATCGACCCTGAAATGATGAAAGACAAAGCTGACCTCAGCGGAATTTGAACTCAGAACTTAAATGCGGATGAGACGTCGCTAAGTGATTTTTCCGGCGCGCTAACGATTCTGACACCTCAGTGCTTCAAGCGATTACAAAATGTTGGTTTCAAAATTTCGCACAAGGCCAGTGATTTCGGGGTAAGGGGTAAATCGATTACATTGATTCCAGTGTTCAACACATACTTAACTTATCAACCCCGAAAGGATGAAAGGCAAAGATGAACTCGCTGGAATTTGAACTCAGAACGTTAAGACAGATGAAATGCTGCTGAGCGTATTGTTCGTCTTGCTAACTATTTTGGCAGCTCGTCACTTTGATTGATTACACAATATTGAACAAAGATCATAGCTAGATAAACCGTATACCAACAGTACTCTGCGTAAGTACTCAACACTTAAAAGAAAAGAAATATTTCGAAAGCGCGTAATGCTGCACTAAAATAAATCCTTCCTATCATAAACTAGAAACATAATAAAGCAGAATAAAATAACGAAACCGCATATTAGGTGGAGGGTGTATGGAAACAACTGATCATATTTTGTGCAGCATTCATTTTTGCTAAAAGCGAATATATAGAGAGTTAAAGTTTAAATACAGAGAGATGACAAATACTCACTAGAGGACATCTTCGTAGTTGCTCGTGTGTGGCATAAATAGTTGCCAAACACTCAAATCTGAGCGGTATACAAATGACGTGGTACTTCACTTGAGGATGATGCAGTTCTACATAGTTTTAAAAACGTGTTCATCTTGATTAGAATACCTTTCATCATTGGTCTGTTCAGTCAAGTATGACTGAGAGTACACAACAAAATATCCATCGAGAATTGGCGGTACGCACACATGACATAAACCTTTGTGAACGAAAACTTAATCATAATTTCGGGCATCCAATCCGTATACACAGACACTTCAAAGCCTAATGCATAAAGCGAATTGTCCTAAGATCAGAAAAGATACATACTTCGTTGTTGATGCTTTACTCCAACAAACAATAATATATTTCTAAGCGAAATAGAGAAACTATCAAACTACACTGACCTTGAAATAAAGATAAACATAACAATTGCACGGTATGCAGAAATCCAATTTCCTTGTAAAACCGATTCAATGGAATATAATCTCGGAATTTCAGATATACAGAACACACAAAATATCACTGCTAAACATTGCAAACCTAATTCTTACTGATGATAACATTTCATGTTCACAATATATAAAGTACTTTTGTAATGAAAACCCCTCTGTTAAATAAAACTACTGAAGCAACAATAAAATAACTTATGAACAATTATAAATAACAAAAGCCTGAACAGCAAGAAAGATTAGATACTGAGCTAACAATTTTCAGGAGAGGAGCTCAGTTTGTAAAATTTGAACCCCAGTGCTTAGAGCCTAACATTTTGGACTGGACCCCTCTTCAGTACCTTTTGATATCGACTGCAGCGGGATGTGAAGCATAGTGATCCCAACTGTATTTGATGTGAGAACGTAAAGAGCCAGAGCAAATATCGGTTGCAAATTTTAGTACAAGGCCAGTAATTTGTGTGTATGTGTGTGTGGTGGGGATTAAGTCGATTTCATGGACCCCAGTGCTCCACTGGTACTTATTTTATCGACTCCGTAAAGGTGAAAGGCAACGTAGACCTCGGCGGAATTTGAACTCAGAATTAAATACGGACGAAATGCCGCTTAACACTTTGCCTAGCGTGCTAACGATTCCACCAGCTCACCGCTCTAGCTAGAACAAGCATTAGTTTCAAATTTTTATACAAGTGATACCCCAAAAGGATGAAAGGCAAGGTCTACCCAGGGGAAATTTGAACTCACAACACCAAGGCGAACGAAATGCCACTAAGCAATTTGCCTGGCGTGCTAACGATTTTGCCAGCTCACCTTCCTAGCTGACACAAACGTTGAAAAAAGTTTTCCGACTCCTTGACGATCCTGCCTTATATAATTGTTTATGATTTCAACACAATTCCAGCAGTTTTAAGTGTAAAGAATTTAGGAGATACTATCAAATCTAGTACTTGACTGGACTCTGCAAAGATAAAGATTAAATTTGACGTCGACAGGATCAAAATTTAGAAATTTAAAAATCAGTAGAAATACAGACAAGCATTTTGTTCGACCAACTAAGTTGGTTTCCAGTTCATCTCTCTTAGCAATTTTTGACAGATATAAGGCCTGAAAATTGAGTGCAGGAGACCTCAGAAAGACGAACAGCAAACTTGACCACTATGAGGTTTGAATTCAAAATATATAGAACTGGAACATATATTGCAAAGCAGGTTTCCGACGCTTATGATATTCTGTTAGTCCACAACTTTTAATAATTGCTTCTAATGAAAGCACGGTACCAGTAAGTTTCAAATAAGAGTTATTCAATTAAATCAACTCATGAATTTAAATGATTTAATTGATTTTAACTCCTAAACCCCAGAAGGATGAAAGACAAAGTTTGCTTAGGCAGGATTTGGTATAGATAGGCTTCAGAAGAAGCAGCGGTGGTGGGGGGGGGTGTAGTAGACAAGGTGATAGCAGCAGCAGCAGTAGTTTTAGTGGTAGTAGTGTCTTGGATGATGTGACAAAATATTTGAGAACAAACATTGGTCAAGTAGGAGAAATTATGTTTATTAGATGTAACGAAGAATAATAATAATCTGAGATGTCAGTGTAATTTCGTGGTAACTAGTATTGCGAAACAATATCATCAACACAATAAAAGGAGTGATGATGGTGATAGCAGTAGTACTTGTATTAGTAGTAATGGCGGCGGCGGCAGTGGTGGTGCTGGTAGTAGTAGTAATATGGGAGTGGTGGTGGCGGCGGTTGAGGCGGTGGTAGCTGTGGTGGTGGTGGTGGTGGTGGTGGTGGTTGTGGCGGCGGCAGCGGCGGCGGTGGTGGTGCTGGTAGTAGTAGTATTGTAGTAGTAGTAGTAGTGTAGTAGTAGTAGTAGTAGTAGTAGTAGTAGTAGTAAAATGCACAAGCTTCAAAAAGATTAATTTATTCCTCTCGCAAATTCCGTGCCCTTGTCATTATAGTAATTTCCCACCTATAATTCACCGTTAAGACCTCTTATCAACAGACAGGCATGTGAAAAATGAACTCATGCATAAACATAAGTATAAAGGACACTGGTATTCATCTCGGATCGACACCCAAACCGAATAAAAAGCAGCATCCTCATCATCATCGTTATCTGTTTCATTCTATACACATCGACCTCATTCATTTATTACTGATCCTGAAGCTTGTTATAACGATCTCATGCACAAATTTGTAATCTTAATTCTTGATGTGTAATGACGGGTGCATTTATTATTAAAATCGACTTTCATCGATACATTATGATATAATATTACATGATAGTGATCAGGTTTTTGATATCTCTAGGGTGTACTTAGTTTAAACGACCTTTAGGCATCGCAATAATTCATTTGTAAATGTGATTGAAGTCCTTGAAGTCCACAGAAATGTTTTATCATTGTGAAGTATTTTTACAGACAATCATTAATGTGTTGGAAAGCCTTCCACTTTACAAATAAACCGGTAAGCTTCCATAAATTTCAGCCTTGTAATAGTGAACGAAGTAATCGTGTCAGTGCTCTATTACGAATGCAACTGAATTACGTGCAGGAGGGAAGAGTGAAGACGTGGTTTTTTTTTCTCTCCCAATTGTATCTCAGTATTTGACCTCTACTCTCATGTTATTGTCCACGTAATAACAAACCGTAAAATTGAGGCAATTTTTGAAGTATTAATTCTTTTTATTTTGGTAAACAAATCCATACTTTAAAAACATGTAATATTGTCAGTGTATGGATCTACTCTATTACGTTCTTTATGCTTAATTTCACAAAACGAGCCGAAAGCACTTAGTCGCTGGGATGAAACAGCATAGAATACACACAGTCACACAAGTTTAATAGTGTAAAGCATTTATACCAATGCAATTAAATGTTCTGCTAACTTTCCCTTATGAATTGTTGAAAATGAGTCGCCGTGTAGTTACAAGGTTTTCATTGAAATCACGTATCTCATGGTTCAGTCTCTGAACGTGGTGGCTTCAATGATTGTATTTTACCATATTAGGTTGACCAACATGTTATGAATAGAATGTGATATAGATAATCGTACCTTATACGAACTTATGCCGTATAAACATACACACACACTCACACACATACATACATGCATACATATATACATGCATACATAAATAAATACACATATATATATATGTTTGTATATATATGTATGTAAATATATATATATATATATATATGTATATATGTATATATATATATATATATATATGTCTGTATATATATATATATGTCTGTATATATATATATATGCCTGTATATATATATATATATATATATATATATATATATATATATGGGAGAATGTACGAAAAAACAACAACAGACGAGGACAGGTGGTGTAAACAACAAAAGGATGTATTAGTATGACGCTCGGGAATACGGAAAGTCTTTAACGTTTCGAGCTACGCTCTTCAACAGAACGAATACGGAGACAAGGAGAAAAACACGGAGAAAAAGTGAATAGTGTTCAGTCAACGGTCAATCATGGAGGTCCATATTAATGTTGATGCTTCATTATATACAACTGTTGTATTCCTATATGTTCCATAATTTATTGGCGATTCAAAAAAAGATGGAAGTCATTGGTTGGATTAATTAAAAGATACTATATAATTAACAAAAGTCCTTGATGGTTTTGTTTTAGCGGAACCACCGGATCATGACTACTGAATCCAGGAGGAAAGTGCAAGATTAAAAATATATAATCAATGGGATTTGATAGTATAAAGCTTGCGTTAAGCAGAAATGTTCCAACAATGGTTATCAAGCTGGCTTTGAAAATATTTGTCAAAATGTCAAAGATAATGTAGAAAGCCGAACAGAACGGAAATTAATTATTTCAGGGCTCTAGTGATTTTATAAATACATCGGTAAAGAAGCTGTTTAAATGTTTCTGGAATATGTTCGAATTCCATGAGGTAAGTTGAATTATATGTTCATATGAGGTTCTGGCTAGTTCCAGATATATGAGGAAAAACGCAGAAAGGTAAAATCCGACCTGTAGAGCTGGCGCTTTGATTTTATGCTTCTGTAAATTAAACAAACAGAGGGAAATGCAGTCTGAGCTATTTAGATATTACGCCAAACTTTTAAACTATCAACCGCTCGTAAACTAAAAGTGGACTGGTTGAAACCTACAATCAATAATGAACACGAGGCAATGCTTTAACTTTCCATATAAACATGAAATGTTTATCTCTTTAGCAAGTGCTACTTATAAAAATAAGCAACAAGGGTATGAAAAGGTAATGCAATACGATCGTTTCATGAGACTTCATTTAATTGAGCGAAATATTTAGCACTATTTCGTTTGTCTTTACGTTCAGGGTTCACATTCCGCCGAGATCGATTTTGCTTTTCATCCTTTCATGGTCGATAAATTAGGTACTAACCACCTCCTTCCAAATTTCGGGCCTTGTACCTAGAGTAGAAATGAATATGTTTTCTTAAATATATTTTCTATTGTGTTTGTCGACTGGTTTCGCTTTTGCTAATCATGTCATTGAAATTATTGCAATTTCTTATCTTCTTAAGAAGATTTTAGTACTTGTTGTGTATGGATAAGTTTGTGAATGAATGATTCAACAAGTAGAAAAATCCAAGGGGATGTAACTGGTGATCATTATTATTGGGAACAGGGGAGGTAATTGTTCATCTGTGTGTGTGGGGGGGTGGATAAAGAAATATACACAAAAGCTAAAGAGCTAAAATAATGAGATAAAATATGTACAGTTATGGGTATGTGATCATGAATTGAAATATATACTGAAATCAAAGTTGGTTATGCGTTCATATTTAGATCTATTCTGGATTCTAAAATGAACTAATTTTCCTTATTTAAACATTCTTGTATAGAAATTGTTCCGTTGCACTGGTAGACGAGGAAAACTGAAGTGTGGTTGGATATTACCATACTATTTTCCAAATCTTCAATCATCACCACAAAATTACCTGGAAGCATCCCCGACGAAAATATGATCATCTCATTGGTTAGGTCTTCCATGAGGGAAGATGTCCAAGTAACACATTTTTCTCCACCGGGGAGTGTTGGTCTGACCACAGACTGACACGATCAAAGGTGAGTTTTATTATCCGCAGTCATATTCGTAACAATCACACTGAACCAATTCGAAAAGTGGATGTGACTAAGCCGAGGAACAATGACAATTTAATCTCATTTCAAACATTCCTTGACAACGAACGTGCTGGTATCTCGGACAACACAGATGTTGAATCAGCGTGGACTACTTTTTAAAATGTATTTTAGTCAACTCGTGAAACACTCGGGTATACGAAGAGAAAACGCACGACTGAGAAACGTACGATTTAAAAATGCAACATATCAAGTTTGTGTGCGCGTGTGGCTGTGTGTACGTGTGGCTGTGTGTGCGTGTGGCTGTGTGTGCGTGTGGCTGTGTGTGCGTGTGGCTGTGTGTGTGTGTGTGTGTGTACACACACGCACACACACATACACACGAGCGGAAGTCAAAACTTATCTGCACTTTCACTATTTCATTTCTTTATTATTGTATTATTCTTACACTACCTTTCTGCGCATGCTGTTCTGATGTCTTGAAGACGAAGGTCCCAAGTATTTCTATCAGACACTATTGTGCAAATCCTTTTTGCTAAATTAAAGGGGATATTTCTTTTGATGTATTTCAGGTGGCATGAGATAGACATAAGATACTGCTTCGAGTCTGTTGGGTTATGATAAATGTTATAATTTGGTTGTAGACGTTTTTTAATCATAATATCCAAGAAAAAGGATCTGTTCTTTACTATATTCCATTGTAAATTGAATGTTGGTGTTTATATTATCTAGTGTTGCTTATATTTAATTTATATATATATACATACATATATATATATATATGTATTTATATGTATATATATATATATATATATATATATATATATATATATATGTATATATATATATATATATATATATATATATATATATATATATATATATATATATATATATATATATATATACACATATATAATACTAGCAGTATAGCCCGGCGCTGCTCGGAATTAAGCTAGTATTATTAAGTGATCAAGTGCTTTATTTCAAACCAAAATAAGTAACATCGACATCAGATTTGAGCGAAATCCTTTGAAATTGGTTTGGCTGAATGTTTTTGTTTTCCAAGTTAAGAAGAATACGGCTCTATAACATTTCAAAGAGGTGGTATAAATGTGAAAAGTTTTTGCTGTGTGCCGTTTTTCTTGATCCACATGGCCATGTCTAGTAATATGAGAAACGTCAGAGCTTCATCGAATTTTGCAAAAAACACTGAGGCGCTACTTGCTGAACAATCTTCATATCTAATGTCAAAAGCCGGACATAAAATACCGTAGTTAGAGCAAGAAAATCAATTTTAATTTAGCACCAATGACAAATATTATATATTCTCCCAACAATTCGATGTGATAAAAATGTAGGAATTTAAATGCATGTAACGCCTTGAGAATAAATTCTACTCACCAATGGAAATGAACCCGATTGATCTACTAATCGTACACAAAACGTGTCTAGACAGACTCAAAATACAAGACACACAATACCGCTTCATGTTAAACGTCAGGGATAGAGCTATAATCTATGTAATGATCAATGCAGATTAAGTGTTGTTAATATCTGAAGGTATATGTTATCCGAAGTATTCCTTACATTTTAAAATACCAATGTACGAATATTTATCAAAATGTCTTTAAATTAAAAGAGTAAAATCAATGCGATATAAATTTTGATTATAAGGATGGATTCCTTGCCATCATGTAAATTCCTCATACACACGATTGGATGTTTTGAAGCGTAATCGGGGGAGCATATGTGGGTGCACATATAGCAAAAGGAATGCAGTTGTATAAACTCATTTATATTGTTAACAAAGTTATACATCTCTTCACACACTTCTTACGTCCCTCCTTAGAAATTGTGCAATATTATGATTTTTCATCTGTTCACTCTGTCGGTAGTGAGTTAACGAAGAACTGGTAAGATCAACCGATTTTTTCATTTCAAAATTACTAAATCCTCTTGACACATTTATGATCAACTCAATGTCCACTCTCAAGTTAATTTTCTGAAATGATCTTTCACCACTATATTCCTGTAGCGTGATGATCTGCTTGCTGAAGATTTTACAAGTATTTATAGAATTCTTTGGAATACAGAACGAATACACAGAGTGAAAGTTAGCTTCATATTTTGTGTTTTGCAATATATTTTGCAAAAAATATCGAATGAGGAGCACTTAAAAATAAATTTACGTAAACCGGTGACAGTTTATGTTAAATGTATATGCGTAGTTTTGGAAATCATTACAAAATTAAAAATGCATTTTTGCATTGAATATTATTTGACAATTTAATAAATATTGATTAAAACTTTCTTAATGATACACATACGCGTTGTTTCGTGTAATGTTATTACATCTCAAATGAGATATCTTGATTATCAAGACCAGATTTTAAAGTTCTTGTCACTATGTAGGTCTGTCGCAAGGGAACTTTACCAGATGGAAGAGTGCTGGTAATTCTAATACGTAGTACCTTGTCAGTATAGCTTTGAGTTCTATGATATTCATATTTTGTGTGGGTTATACTTTGCTTTTATAGTGTATACATATCTTGACATATAGAATTACGCATATCAATATAAGAAAATATTCAAAAATAATATCTGTGTTTGTGCATAGAAAGAATGGGTGAAAGACTCATGATTTTCGTCTATCCACGTAATTATATCTGTTTACGGTCTATGGTCGAATTTATAAAAACATCAGCACAAGGTTTGTTTTATAAAATTTTGTATTTATCAAATAAGCAAAACAATCTTAAACAATATATTGTCAGATTTCTAAAGTTATTTACCATAGAATTTTCAATAATTTTCTTTTCCATTATGATATTTCAGTTTTTATAAAATGAGAACTGAGATAGCAAAAAAAAGAAACTATGAGAAAAACAAAATAAATATATTTTGAGTTATTATGTTCAATGTGCTTGGATATACCTCATATGGAAATTCTAATGGTATAAATGCAACCATTGTTTATGATTCATCGATTTTGTTTTTGCATTACACATTTCTCTCTCTTCCAACGCGTATACAGACGCGCGTGCGCACACAGGCACAGATAGATATGTGGTTGGATATACATATGTATGGATGAAATTATATATATATATATTTATATATATATATGTATATATATATATATATATATATATATATATATATATATATATATATATATATATATATATATATATATATATATATATATATTTATATATATATATATATATGTATATATAATTTCATCCATACATATGTATATCCAACCACATATCTATCTGTGCCTGTGAATATATATATATATGTATATACATAATATATATATTCACATTTATCTATATTTATCTATGCATTTATGAGTGTATATTTATCATTTTAAACCGCAGCTGTTGTAAGTTTATCTTTATATTAGGTGTTCGCAGGCTCAGCGAATGGTTAAGATCGCTTCGTAAACCCGATGTACTTGGCCCCATCTCACTACGCTGCATCTGATGCCTATTTTTGTTTTTTTTTAATTATTTTTCTAAACTCGGTTCAGCACAATCTTTGCAAGCGGAAACATGGCAGATTGTCGAATATAATTTAAGTTACTATCTCTCTTCAGTATCATCAAATCACACACGCTTCCTAAAAAATTTTTTAATAAGTTGTTCATAAAAATACGTCTCATGGAAATCAATACAGTATTACTCTTAAACAGATACTTCTGAAACTATATCCAAATTTCTAAATAAGTTTACACAATATTATTGAAAAATTCCATTTTCCACAAAGTTATGACATTTTCCGAGGAGAAATGCAGAACAGAAAGAAAAGACCGAACTAAAATAACATCTAGTGTAGTGATAATTTTATTTAATGTGTTTGGAAATACACCATATGGAATTTTTACGTTCTAAATGCAAAGATTATATATCATACGCCGCTACTCTTTTCTCTACAGTCAACACATATATATATATATATATATATATATATATATATATATATATATAAATTGTTGCTATTATGTATCTCCAACTTTGGCCAAATGCGTGTAATTTTCAATATTTAATTTTGCATACAATAGCCAGTTCCTTCGGTAAAACTATCGTAAGTCCAGCTCCTTCAAATGCCAAGATATCAAAATTGTCAGAGAGTGTAGTACAATAGTTTAGCATTTTTCAAAAGTGAAGTATACTTTTAAAAAACTTCTTTTAAGTTTTCAAAAATTTAATTGTTTTCCATGCTTTCAGTTGGAAAAGTTTCAGCGACTGAAATGTCTTTTTATAAAATTATTTTAGCATTTTCTACCTTGACTTGTTTTCCATATATACCAACTCGTGTGTTCCTTTTCAACCTTATATATATATATATATATATATATATATATATATATATATATATATATATATATATATATATATATATATATATATATATTGTTTGGGCCTAAATTAGTTTATATATCCTTCTTCTCTTAGTCCTTATATCCCTTTCTAAATTTTAAAATTTTATTAGTTATTATTCAAAATATAGTAATGTATAAATTTTGCTAAATTTGGATATACGTTTTGTCCCTGTGTCCTTAATTCCCATTTAGATTACACTGTGACCTCTTTGGTATTGTGATCCCTTTTAACTGATAATAATAAAACAGTTTATGACACACCTACCCTCCCTCTTTCTGGGCATATACCACAATCTTACTGACATCTTCTAAGACATGTTCCTTTATGGAGTCATAGAGAATTTATAGCCACAGGAGGAGAAAGATAAATATAGCTATGTTGCCATCTTTTGACCCCCATTGTTATTCTCTTCTACCTACCAAATTATAGATGGGATATTTTCTCCCTAAGTTCATTCTGCTAACATAATAGCAACAGGTATGTAATTATTTTATTGTCTAGTTCTGATGAAAAATTAGCTAAATAATTATAATGGTGTATCCTGTATGTTGAAAACCATCCGAGGAAGGCCATACATTTCAAATTGATGTAATGCTTGCATTGATCGATTAAATGGAGCCGCCTGAAACGGCAGTAATGCACTAATACCTTGACATCCTCGTTACTTATTTTCTTTTTATTCACCTTACTTCGAGCTGGACGGATAATGCTGGACTGAATTGATGCCTCAACTTAAGTACATTAATCACTGCGGAGAGACTTTTTGAACACCCTGTATATATGAGTGTACCGTTATATGCACATATGCAGTGTGTATCATATACGTACCTTTATATTTACATATGTAGTGTGTACCATGCGCAATTCAAAACGCATTTCTTTCATCAATACATTTTATTAGGTATATGTCATACTCCCTATTTTGTACGTTGTATTTTCCTGTTAATAACGGAAGCGACAGCGATATCTTAAACGCATTAATGGAATATAGATCTAATTATAGCATAATAGAAAGCAACAATTAACATGCACATGGTGTAGTCTCTTTATAAATCATTTCTTTTATTGGAATTAGAATCATTCATATTATTCTGCAACAATTCCATGACAGCGTGCGTGTGTGATGGTGTGTGATGGTGTGTGTATGTGCTCGTGAGCGCGCGTGCAAATGTATGTGTACAATGTAAATATTAAGCAGACCACAGGACCCAAACTTTAAATTATTATCAGGTTTTATTCCTATTAATGGAGGTCCATGAAATATTTTTTCTCGTGAGACATCAGTAAGGTTCTTAGGTATTTAATAATTATTGGCTTCAGATTTTGGCACAGCTATTTGGCCATCTATTTCGGGCATAAGTCAATTTAATTAAACCCAGTACTCAACTAGTAGGTGTTATATCGACCCTGAAAAGACGAAAGGCAAGGCCCATCTCCGTGGAATTTAGGTTTAGAACGTAAAGACGGATGAAATGTTGCCAAGCATTTTGCTCGGCGTGCTAACGATTCTGCCACTTCGCCGCCTTAGGCTTTTATTAATTATTATATAGTATTCATAGACACGCACGCACGCACGCACCAAATGGTAGAGTTGTATTTATATCCGTAAAGTTCACATCGGCTCTTATCGTGACGAAACATCTGTCGCTCCGAGAAGGAACCTACGTGAGTTGTCACGCTTGATTATGACTTACTTTGAGGTGTTTTTGTTTTTACACCAGGCTTATAAAGAATATATTCTCTAATGCCTAAAAACCGCAGTCGGCCCACAAACTAACAACATACTTTGTGTATGTTCCACTCTGTTTGTGTGTATATATATATATATATATATATATATATATATATATATATATATCTAATTGTTTACCTAATTGTAGATTATTATTTTGGCCCAGTTCACTAAAAGAATAAAATTAAATCAAGCTTTCATGAAAACATACCTCATAGAAATCTGAAACACTTAAAATCATTACAAAATATTCCAGCACAATTCTGGTAGCAGTATTAATATTAGTAGTAGTAGTAGTAGTAGTAGTAGTAGTAGTAGTAGTAGTAGTAGTTGGAATTGTCAGTCACGACGTAAAATATCAGAGTTGAAGTTTGAATAAAATAATAAAAATAGACTGTTCTGAATACAATAAACTTTGCAAAGTTTTATACAAAAATGTTCTCTTCTTTCAAATTTCCACCAATAGTGCCTTTCATTTTATCACTTCATTTTTCAGTCTTTCTTTAGCCATTTGAAAAGTTCTTTACTGTATGTTATTTCTATAGAAATTTAATTCTAAATGTTGTCCTAGTGATTTATTTATACAGATGCAAAACTTGAAGTATAATGTTATGAAATTATTAAAAGATCTGTAGCGTTTTAGTTAACAGTAAATTGTGTGTACAAGAAGACAGCGACATACCTTACCCGTGCCCTAAATATTAAGGTAAACCATAGGTTTGACATTTGTTCGACTATATGACCTTCTGTTGCTTGAATTGCTTACCTCTACATCTCAACAAAAATGTTCTTCGGAGAACGTCGTCGTAGTCCATTGGCCAAAGTGTAAGCTTTGGAAATATCCATTGCCTAAGTATTGTGCAGAGCTTATATTCCTAATGTCAAATAATTAGTATGATCCAGTAAAAACCTGCTTACGGTGGAGTTGCTGGTGATGTTGGCAACACCGTTAAACTTGTTTCGCAAGATAGATGAATGTTGAACACTAAGATAATAGCTGAACGTTTAGCAAAAATGAAAAATATAACCTAAGGACAAATTAACTCAAGAGAATCAATGCCTGTCAGTTTAGATAGTTTCCATATTGTTATTGTACGGAATATGCACAGGATAGCCCAAAAGTCACTGGGGAATTTACTTTTTTATAACTCACTTTTAGAAATTGGTATATGAAATGTTAATTCAATATAGAGGAGATAATGGAGATTAATTTGCATTAGTCCTTTTTCATCATGACTCTGCATTTCGTATGAAAAATGATATATTTTAAATGACATCCATTTTCAGCTTCACACATCCATGCACTTTTCAAAATGTGTTCCATGACATCAGTAAGGGTTTCAGGGTCCAGTTCACTGATTTCTCTAGTGATATTCTCCTTCAATTGCTCCAGGGTTCCTGGTGTGTTGGAATAAACCTTCTTTAGGAATCCCACAAGTCAGGGTTGATCAATCTGGACCAGGGTTGGACCAGTTGTCATCACATTAGCGAGAGATAATTCTTACTCCGAAATATTGCCTCAGCAACTATATCGTCTGTCTTGCAGTATGAGCAGTTGCCTCATCTTGTTGGAACTATATATCGAGCCTATTTTGAATGGCCGGGCCCAACAAGTTCTCGATGATAGACCTGTACCGCTGACCAGTCGCATTGACAGCATTGTTTTCATCGTCCTGAAAGAAATAAGGTCCGATTATCTCATCCACCGTAATTGCACACGATACTGTACAATTTATGGAGTGCAATTGTCTTTAGTGCTCTCTGGATTTGAATAATTGACCCCTGGTTTTGATAGAACTATTTTACCGTTTGGGTACGTTGTGCGGTGTCATATTTTTCCATAATTAATTTCCAGGACCTAATTCATAAAATCCCTGAAAAAAAAAAACGGTCAAAAATAAAAGAATTATCAAAGATTGCAAACCCTCAGTTACTTTTGGGCCACACTATAGTATAGACAGGAGCAGTTCAGATTTTCTGGGCATCATAGCACTAATTCCTTCATTAAGGAGTAGTTATTAGTTAAAATCAAGCACTTTGCCTCATGTACTCTTGCATATTATCAACAATGTGGTGATCCAAGGTCTGTGAACATTACATATGTAATTTTTTTCACAATATGTGATCGATAAAGTGTGGTTAGGATAGCACAACACACACGCACACACGTGCAACCATACGCATATAAATATCTATACCGACATACTATGTTGTCATTCCATTACAAGGAGGAATACTGTACGAAATAAATAGTCAATAATATTAAGAACAAGTAATTTGATGCGATATTAATTTTCTCATGTACATATATAGATTATATATTAACTACGTGCTTATTTACATAAGACCCTGAGACATTTGTAATTAATTAATATATACATATTTTGCAAATTATCAATGATTTAATGATATTGTAGCCTGAAATTCTATACACTCACACAAACAAACTCAGATACATACAGACAGGCAGACAGGTAGACACACACACACATATGCACATATACACAGAGGGAAAGTGATACATATATAAAACATAAATGCGAAGGTGTACCCAAAAGTAACTCGAAATGCTCTCTGTTGGACAAGCCCTTTGTAGTTCAAGCTTTCGCCGCTGAAAACCACTTGATGCAATTCTCAGGCATCAGTCTGCCGACCGGCGTCGTCGGGTGTAGTCGTACTGCCACGCAGTGCGTCTTTGTTTTGCAGTGTTTCTCCCCTGTTCGTCGATTTTTGCAATGGCTGAAACGAAGGAACAGTGTGCTTCCGTAAAATTCTGTTTTCTGCTAGGAGGAAACGGCGACCGAAACAGTTGTCATGCTTCAGACAGCCTACATGGATGCTGCCATGGGGAAAACACATGCTTACAAATGGTTCCACGCATTAGGAATGGTCACTTGTCGTTTGAAGGCCAACCTCGTTCAGAACGACCGTCGACATTCCGGACGAATGAAAATATAAAAATTCTTGAACAGCTTATTACATTGTCTATTACTTCATAGAGAGCCGAGTAATGGTGATTAGTGTTCCTACCAATTGTATGTTCCTGCCGATTGTTCCTACGAATTGTATAGATAAGCATATTTGCATGTGTAATTAATATAAACATATAACCGTATATGTGAATATATAACCACACATATGTAGTTATGTGCAATGATTTATACATCTAGACCTATATGTTTGCAACAATGCAACTGCTTTGGCAACTTGTCCTCCTGAATCCTAGCAAGGTGCCCAACCCAACGCATTTGATTCTGTATGAAGATCTTGTCAATACTGGATGTGTCGGCTTGTTGAAGAACAACGGTGTGTGGTGTTAAAGACTTCCATTTGATGTTTGTATCCTGCTTGGAGAAGTCTGGAGGAATCTTTCTTAAGCCTTGATATGGCGCCGATATGTCGTCCAGGTTTCAGAAGATTACTGGAGAAGCGTTAAAATGCAAGATTCATAGATACTAAGCTTGGTTTTGAAGGTGATACCTCTATCAGTCCACACACGATTTTCAAGCCCTCCAAATGCTCTTCTGGCTTTTTCAATTGTCAGGTTTATTTCAGAATCAAGGGATCCATCTCTAGAGTGCTACTAAGGTAGATGAACAAGTCAACCACATCTAATCTTGAACCCTGGACGAAGATGTTAGGTTCCACATAGGGTTGGCCTAGTGGCTGTGAGAACATGATCTTTGTTTTCTTTAGACTGGTGGTAAGTCCAAAAGCAATACAAACTCTAGAGAAGAGATACAATATAGCCTGTATGCACTCCTCGGTGTGAGCAACGAGGACTACATCAACAGTATAAAGGAGCTCTCGAACAAGGGCCTGGAATATATTCGACTTTGCATTAAAGCATTTAACATCAAAGACCTTACCTGCGATTCTGCGAATGTAGACACCGATATCACAGTATTGGAAAGCGTGCAAGACAGTTACAGCAAAATATATGGAAAAAAGTGTTGGAGCAACAAAATCACCTTGTTTAACTCCGATATCGAAAGAAATTGGTTTCGATAGTGACCCATTGAATTTAAGACGAGCTTTCATATCACTATGAAGTTGCTTAAACAAGCTGACGAATTGAGGTGGACATCCAAGTTTACCTAGAATGGTCCAGAGAACGGTCCTATTAACAGTGTCGAAGGCTTTTGTTAAATCGACAAAAATCTGGTAAAGACCATGTAATGTTCGATGCATTTCTCCTGAAGTTGACGAGCAGAAGAAAATCATGTCCATTGTGCCACGACTTGATCTGAAACCACACAGTGAGGGCACACACACACACACACACGCACACGCACACACACACACACACACACACACACACACACACACACACACAAACAAACACACACACACATATATATATACACATATATATACACATATATATACACGTATATATATATATATATATATATATATATATATATATGTATCTATATATTTATATATATATGAATATATATATGTGTGTGTGTATGTATGTATGTATGTATGTATGTATGTATGTATATAAGATTAGAACTTAAAGTCAAAAGTGTGAAACATAAGAGAATTACAAAATTGGACATCTAACAAGTGTTGAAGTTTTACATTGTATTTTCTTCGACATTCTGAGATTCGATCCACTTCAGAAGAACACGTTGAGAAATTGTTCCAAATGCTCTGATGAATATGATTCGAAATACTGAAGAAATACAAGATCAAATTACAACTGTTTTTCTATTTTCACTTTTGTATTTTTTATCTTGCATCATCTCACCTATAACAAGTTTTAATGTAATATTTAGTATGACACAGGCCCCGAGCTAACAGAATCGTTAGCACACCGGGTGAAATTCTCAGCAGTATTCCGTCTGTCTTTACGTTCTGAGTTCAAATTCCGCCGAGGTCGACTTTGCTTTCATCCTTTCGGGATCGATAAAAGATCGACCACAGTTGCGTACTGTGGTCGATCTAATCTACTGGTCCCCTACCCCAAAATTTCGGGACTTGTGCCTAGAATAGAAAAGAATATTTAACATAACACAATGCTTCACTGAAACTATGCATATACGCATACACACATCTCACCTACTCACAAATATTTATATATATATATATATATATATATATATATATATATATATATATATATATATATATATATATATATATATATATATATATTAGAGAGAGAGAGAGAGATAGATAGATAGATAGATAGATAGATAGATAGATAGATAGATAGAGAGAGATAGAGAGAGAGAGAGGGGGAGAGAAATCAATGTTAAAACTGTGTAGTTAATGTCTCGTTATAAACTGAAAATCCTATAGCTGCACTATTTACTAGCAAAACTCGTTTTATAAGGTGCCCGAACATATACATGTACGCATACACATGTACATACACATAAAATGGTAACGCCCACTATTCATCCAATAAATAAATGGCTTAAAACTGGAGAATAACAAAGTGTTGTCCTAAAAGAAGTTCATATCTTCAGATAATAGCACATTCACTATTATGTTTCTCGTAAGATCGTACCTGAACGGGCAAAAATAAATAAACTTATAAATACATGTTTTTTCCATTTTTTTTTTTCGAGCAGTTACCAGGATACTTTCTGATATCAGCACTGTTTGATATTTTTTCTTATTTTACACCTTGCTCCCTATATCCATTAAGATTCGTATTCCAGAAAAGAGAAACGAAATCGTTACAAATCTTGTCGCATGATATAAAATGGGATTTCAATTTAATACCAACGAAACCTTTTATTGAACGATTTGCGTATATTCCTTTTTCTTTTATCGATTCCATGTATAAAATGCGCTGGTGTATTTTATTATTTATCTTTATAAATATCGTTGATTAAATTTCTTGCAAGTTTTATTTTTATTAAACTTTGTCATTTATATATTCATTCAAGTAAAAAAAAAAGAAAATAGAAAATACAAAACGTATGACAAAAGAATAAAAATGTAAGTTAGCAAGAAGTATTAACACAAAATATACAAATTGATCTAACCGAAAATATTTACATTCACAACACACTGCTATATTACATAGTATTATTAGAGGTAATAATATGTTTGCCAACTATATTTACAATATCCGTATTCAAGTTTTATTCAAACGCCTTTCCGACCTCAGCTATTGAAATAAATGAATGTCGTTCGTTATAGATACAAGTAAATAAATATATAAATAAGTAAAAATATGCGAATGTTTTATATATGTATATGTTGGGTACGAGCGCATTAAAAATCGTAGAAGAATGTGTGTCTAATACACATATACACATATATAAGTTAGCCGGTTAAATTAAACACAGTAAAATATAATTTGCACCTTTTGTTTACACTGTATACAGATATATAACACAAAATTTACTAATTTGTATATATTTCTTCAGATAAAGACAGGTTATCATACACAAGCATGCATTCACGAAAGAATCGCAAACAAAACGTGCACACGCACCTACATATATTTATATATAAACACATAGTTATATGTATGCATTATGTATGTTTGTAACTTGCCTATGTATGTATCTATCTGTCTATCTAGCTAGCTATCTAATATATATACATACCACACACACACATAAATATACGTAATATACTTACATATACAAATATATACCCCATGCATACATGCATACGTACACACACACAAACATACACACACATATACACACATATACATGAAGAGAGTGACGATGAGTGTTAGAAAGAAGGACGGTGAGAAAGAGAGACCAAGAGCGAGATATATGGAGACTGTATTTATTCGTTAGTAAATTGTAAACGATTTTTCCGTTTCTTGAAGATAGAATCAATTCAGGGAACAAACGAAATAAAACAGATACCTGAATGAATAAATAAACGTAGAACATGAATATTGCATTAGTAGATCTGCGCATTATAAACCTAATATGCAAATAAATAGAAGCCAGGTAAATTAATATTCCTTTATGCTTTTCATGGTGTTATTTTCAGTTGAAATCTGATTCATTTCAAAGTCATTAAAACTATATACACGCATATACACGTATACTCATTTATACACACACAAACACACGCACGCGCGCACGCACGCACACGCACACACACACACGCGCGCACACACACACGCAAACACAAACATGCATACACACACAGACACATACACACACATATATTACTTTATACATATGTATGTATTTAATTATGTTTCCGTATGTATGTGTTTGCGCGTGTGTTATTTGGTAGGCTGCTTTTATAAGCACGTATATGTATGTATATCTATCACCCCACACCACACATATACATATATGTATGCATATGTGTATATGAATAAATTATTGAATTTACAACATAAATTTTATTTGTAGTATACGCCAAAGATTTTTTCGTTAAATTTTATTATCTTTGTACATGATAGGTATCTTAAAATGTTTCATTTATTTCCTTAGAAAAATTAGCTTAAACGAAGTGTTTATATGTAAAAAATATTTTGTATTTTTGCTTGTAACTAATTGCCTACCAAGCCTAGTTTTGTTTTGCATTGATGGAATAATCGACATAAACATGTTTTGATATGAAACTGAAATTCTCCTTCAGGTTTCTGCAGTTACATTCCAATTTCTGGCGTGAAAATATCGAGCATATCAGAAGATTAACTCAATAAACTGGAAGATCTATGAAAGATGTTGATGCAACAAAGATGTAAATTGCAACAAGTTGAAATTTGAAAATTTTCAATGGGTTATGTAGAGTAAATCATGCAATTTATATTTTGACACATAACAATAACTTATTGACATTTGTTTCTTCTATAAATTGCTAAATCTACACTGACTTTCATAATTGTGCGCTGCCGTGAGGATATTTCCTATTATAAATATAAACAGCAAATTGTATTTACAGTTTATGTTACTTGGCAGAAAATTATTAGAGAAGTTTACTGATACTTTGAAATTCTTTTAAACAATTAAATCCACATATAGACTTGATATATATGCTGGATGTAGAAAGTTTCAATTGAAAATGTTTAGAATGCTCCGTATTTCTACTTTAGTAATACAAAAATATCTAACAATAAATCTCCTACCCATAACTCAATCCATATGTAAGAAAGTGTCACATTTACTGCAAATTGCTAATCAGATACCATTTAGAAAAGCAATATAAGCAAATCTTGTAAGTACCCTTGTTTTCCGACTTTCATTTTCCCGTTTTAATTTGGAGGATAGTTAAAGTAGGGAACTAAAATATTCAAACTTGTGTCAATCTTCTGCTGCAGATATTGTTGTTCATGTATATTTAATTTTAAACACATGAACTAAGCATTTAAGTTAAATAAAATTTTGAAAACAACGATGTTAAATTATTAAAATGTATGTTTGAAATATGTAGAAAATATGAAATGAAATTTTTACATACTTGATTGTAGTGGTCAAGATATGATGTTACTCATCGTCAGAAATATCACATATCATGTAGGATTTCAAATATATAGAGCCAAGATTATGATTGCATTTAGTTAAGTATACTATAGAGGAAGCTTTTCAATCACCTATTTGCCGTTTGCTGTTACCAGTCACATGGTGAAAGGATACAGCAGTTCTTTCATTGATTAAATGATAAAAAAAAATATAACAAAACACCTTAGCTATTTTGAATTAACCATATAATGTCAGATTAATTCATTTAAGATGAATACAGGGGAATGTTTTACTATAATCGCAACCCAACAAAAATATCAGTTTATTTATAAACATAACGGTTTATTAACTCATCCTGTAATGTAGAAAATATTCATAATCCTTCTTTCTAGGAGACGCTGTACTAAATTCGCATTCGA
>NC_142928.1:172388909-172398909 GCF_046866305.1 Octopus bimaculoides | reverse complement strand
TCAGTTGTACTTCATTCCCAATATGTATCAAATTTGTCTGTAAAAAGGACATCAATGAAGAGCTCCGCAGAGAGGAGTAAGCTACGGATGTGCAGCACAGGTGAAGTATCAACCCAGTCTCGAGTAGTATACTTGCAAGAATTTAGCCAAAATTTGAATGTTCAGCGGAAAGAATGGAAAATGCTTGGACAGTAATTGTCCTTAACCTGTTGGGATGATTTACCCGGCAACACACTCCACCAAAGTGGAGAAAGCATGAGTGAAAGAAAGTTAAATATATATGTATACGACAGTCTTCTTTCAGTTTCCGCCTTCCAAATCCACTCACAAGGCTTTGGTCGGCCCGAGGCTATAGTAGAAGACACTTGCCCAATGTACCACGCAGAGGGACTGAAACCGGAACCGTGCGGTTGGAAAGCAAGCTTCTTACCACACAGCCACTCCTGCACCTACATATATATATATATATGTTATAGATATGTATGTAATATAAATTACTCATATATACACGCTCACATTCATACACACAAATGCACAGACATATATATATATAGAGAATTATGGTATCAATCATTCATTTCAATGAATACCTACGTTATTGCTAATTTTGTAATACTTGTTAAATAAACAGATATAAAAGTTAGAAACATAATATTAAATGTTCTACTGTTTCTGTTAACTATATTCATACTTCGATTTCTAACATTAGTACAGTCTTCAAATATTCGTAACTTAACAAAATTCTGCCAATGTAACGTCCTAACTACATTAAGATAATGGTTTCTAACATAGGTACGAAACCTCACATGTAATGGAGGAGTATAATAGATTATATCGACTCCATTACATATGTGAAGCTTATTTTATAGACTCCAGAACGATGAAATGCATGGCCGGTTTCTGCCGGATGTGAACTCAACGGTGTTAACATACTGATGCAATATTTGTTTGCATTTAACATATGTTATATACCACGATGAAGTTACTGTAAGCTCATTTATACAGTGTACTAGTTTCACTTCCCCTGCACTTCAGATAAGCATGACTGCTGTCATCTCCTGTTCTCCTACTTTACTGGAAGGTTATAGATTTCGATCGGAAAAGAAACTATACATAGAAATTGAATACAAATTATTTAAAACGTTCATTATATTTCTTTATAATGAAAAACATTCTATTTTAGGAATTTTTTTGTTTTGAAAGTTTAAATGACATAACTTTTAATCTTAGCCTATTTTTTTATAAGTTTGCTGTGCTATAATTAAAACGAGTAATTTGTATTTGCTTTGGTTTCATTTGATTTACTATAAAAAGATGTTTTAGTCTAAAAATATATTTGTTATTTTCCTAGGTAGATTCTTTACAAGAGAGAAAAATATGATTAAAATCACACAAAAGATATTTTGTTTAATTTTTCTTCAAAATGAAAGGTGAACTTAATTTCTTTAACAGCTAACATTGCTGCTGCCACAGTTCCTGACAGCTTATAAAAAATATTTTAAAATGTAGTGCAATTTGTTTTCACATTCACGATAACTTTGGTAAGTGGCGTCTTTGATTTTTGTACTGACAATAGCGATGATAATACTCATGTGAGTAAAAATCATGATTATGACGATGACGATTATGTTGATGGTGAGAATAACCATGCTTGCTACTTGTAGAATTAAACACTTTTTCATGCAGAACATGTGGGTTTAAAATCTAGTGTAGTTTTCCTTAGGGTAAAATTTATTAAGAAACAAGAGACTACTGTTGGCATTCTAGCAAAAAAAAAAAAAAAAAAAAAGAGAAAGTTTTATTCTGTAAGAGCTTTTTTTAAAAGAAGTAAAAATATATAAGATTAAAAATATGGAAATTAAAAAAAGTATATAAATTTATATAAATTTTTTGCTTTCCAAATATTTTCTGGAAGAAACAATCTTTTGTTAGTATATGATGTGTAATTTACTGTGTGTGAAAAAAGCATGATTTTCTTTACAGGTTATTCAAGATAGTTACGAAGTTTGAGATAGAAAACCAACAGTAGTTTGTTTAATTATAAATATTTCATAATTCTGACATCCTAATTTATGCTTGCTGGTAAAATGTCAATGGAAGGTTAACTCGTGTCTGAAATAACATCAGTAAATTCTCCATTTCTATCTAAGTAATCGTAACAATAGGTAAACTTTATTATCTACACTATCACCATCCATAGTGATCGCTCAGTCAATACGAACGTTAAAGTGATCCCGCGTTGTGCTTGAAACAGAAAATTAATCTATATATATAAAAATGAGAATGTGTGTGTGTCTGTCTGTCTGTCTGTCTGTCTGTCTGTGTGAATCCCTAAAACTCGAGAACTACGCAACCAATTTCATTCAAATTTTACAGATGCCTTACTTAGGGTTCCAGTTGTGTTTTAGTCAGAAAAAAAATATTAACTTCTTGCGGAGTTCGAGCCCACGGCAACATAATATCTCCTCCACTATTTAAGTATTAAGTGTCAAAAGTGAAACAAAAACACTCATGTCAAATACTTTCACTTTAAAAATGAAACTATTCTACTAACTGAAACAATCACATTTCGATACTGTAATGACAGATACTTTCAGAGAGAGAGAGAGAAAGAGAGAAAGAGAGAGAGAGAAAGAGAGAAAGAGAGAGAGAGAGAGATGTATATGTATACATATAGATGTATATGTACACGTTATTCCACTAACTGAAACAATCACATTTCGATACTGTAATGACAGATACTTTCAGAGAGAGAGAAAGAGATGTATATGTATACATATACATGTGTATGTACACGTATATGCATATATATATATATATATATATATAGATAGATATAGATCTATATGCATACATGTATATGTATACACATGTGTAGATGTATATATATATATAGATGTACATGTAATATGTACACATATATACATATATATACATGCATACAGATATCTATACATATATACACCCATCACACACAAACACATGCACACAAACACACACATTAGTCATTTGTTTTCTTATCCAAAACTACGTCAAAAGTACTGAACGGATCTTTATGAAATTTGGAAATTATATTCAATGTATAACTCCCATGAAAATTCATATATTTTTGATGTTCATGAAATTTTAACCCGAACATAACAGATGAGCATTATTTGTAATTCAACGGTACAACAGTGTAAGACTACCCTTTCAGATATACTTACATTGTGATTTCTGCAATGTGGTGCATAAATTGTCAAGTAAATGAGACGCATATTTGCCTCCACTGATTCACTTGCAAAGTGTTGAGTAAAATTATTTCGTTGCAGACCTCCTTTGGGTCTTTTTATTATCACTACGGCACACATAGTCCCCAGTTGGTAATATTGATTTCAAGGCCCTCCTGGATGAGAGACTGGCATTCCACTTAATGTCTATGTTCCATGCTGGCATGGATTGGAGAGTTATTAATGTAGAAATATGGTATCGTAGCTACTAACAGTTGAGGGTTGCATAGTCTAGACGGCGTTTTTATATTTCATTATTCTCTTTAACCGGGGCAAAGCCGGGTATTTCTGCTAGTCCCCTATAAAGCACAACCTACTAGGATAAAGACAATGAAAGGAATATTTGACAAGGTATTCCTGGATACAATGTTTGAAAACTGCCGGGATTTGTAGCGGTAAAACCCCTTTGGTCATAACTCAGCTCAACTTTGTCAGGAGTGCAGAAGGAAATGTATTCTTCCGATGTGATCAATAATACAGTTGTAGCTTTCATTTCAGATTTTATTTCATTTTATTTCAGTAATGCAGTTGCATCTTTCATTGCAGAAGATTTTATTTCATCTTTGTCACATATTTAACTGTTGAAAAGCTACACAATTCAATTTGGATCCTCAAAATTGCAGATAATTTAAGAGAAATATCTTGTTCATAAATATAAAAGTAAATTGATATAATATATATTATAAACCTAGTGTACCGATGCATGATAATTTCTGAGGGGAGGACGTAATTCTATATAGGAGCTAGCTCACTAAATTTCAAAAGAAGTCAAGCAAATCATTTAAATTCATTTAGACATAGGTGTAAAATGAACAGCACGAGCTTAAGCAGACTAATCTTGCCCCATAAAGATATGAATCATAGCTTTAACACAAAATGGGAGATAATTAGTACGGAACAAAGGGATATAGATGTGAGTCATGTTCCCAGGAATTGCACCAAATATTTACATCGGGACACAAATTACTGAAGTTGACAAAGTAATTGACCATGTCATGATTTAGATGTCTTCTAGATTTACATCTAGCTCTCACTATACCAGTGTAAACCGACTAAAGCTTTAATGAGGTAGCAATACATTAATGTTGTAGTTGCAAGTCACCGATCCTAGTTGGAGTTCGGCGGAGATACATTTCTATGTCAAATAATTTTTTTCAGTTCCAATAAAACTAATCTAGAGTGAGAAAAAGGCTAATATTAGTAGTCAACTATAACTACTTGTTTTCTTTTATGGCAACTACACTGCTGTTCGAAGAAAAAATTATCGGATTCTTTCACAATAATATATTTAGGCCCATATCATTCCACTGGTATCATTATTGGACTGTGGCAATGAGGAAGCTTGACATGGAGATATGTAATTAACCACACATCCAGTGAAAATATGAATTATGCTTTTCTGTATTCCTATTGTATTTCGTTGGGACCACCTCATTAGATATATGCAGGCAAGTGGAATGGACCAGAAAGAAGCATCTACAGTTTCGGTCGCAGTATATAACACGGGAATGCACTTTATGCAGTTACTTTTTGTATGCCTTCCTATAGATCCAACCAGCTGTACGTTTCCGAAATAAACCAAGTTTTTAATTCACCATTTAAACTCGGCAATCTCTGTTTACACGCCAGAGTGAATTTTAGCCATCTGAAGATGGAAAGACAAAAAGAGAGTAATAAGTTACGGTAGCCGCTGTATTTTACAAGTTGTTTAGCTATGTAAAATAACACAATCGGCTTCAACAGAGTTAAAAACAAAACAAATGATTTGCAGTGAGCTCAATAGCCGTTCAACAACATTGACCATATAATTTAACTATAATGACATTCTCCTATACAAGGAAATAAATATGCATTGAGTGCAATTTCCGTTTTTCATAAAATTATCTACAGCATTATTTTATTGAACGTAGGAATACATGAGAATATGCACACATAATAACATATGTGCATATAAAATAGCTAGTGTAGTTGTTTTAAAACCAATTATTTAACTCAAATGAAAAAGATTATAACAAGTTGGACAATAAATATCATTTCAACTTGTAGAAAATCTCAAGAGGAATGATATTTCCTGAAAAACAGGTTTATCTCTGAAGAGTTGTTTTGAAATAACATGTTTGCCATCTCTTTAGACACTCAATACAATTACCACATGCTTTATAAAGATGATTCTGTAAATGTTTTCAATTCATCAAATGAAACAAATAAAAAAAAAAGTTCTGGATAGAGTGGTGTGGTACGTATGGCAACATAATATCAATGTGTATGTATTTGAGTGGACTTTCTCTGCATTTATAAATAAAGGTATGTGTGTATATGCGTTTATATATCTGCGTGCACATGTAAATTCCTCTCAAATTAATAGTGATTAATATCAACAAGCAAAAATATAAAAAATGTAAATAGTGGAAGAAATACCATTAAATGAGTGATTAAATGGTATAATTTGAATTATCCACTCAGGAATAAAATTTTAATATGAAGTGTATTGGAAAATAGTCGATTGCTGGTTATTTAAATTCAACATGGGTGAAATCAACAAACATTGTACACGTACAATTAAACACCATATTATTAGAATGTACACTCAAGAATTATACATATATACATGCTTATGAATGTGTGTGTAAGTATGTGTGTAACTACGGATACATGTATATACATATACATACCGATATATATATATATATATATATATATATATATATATATATATATATATATATATATATATATATACATACACACATATATACGTATATATATATATATATATATATATATATATATATATATATATATATATATATATACATACACACATATATACGTATATTATATGTATGTATATATATATATATATATATATATATATATATATATACATATATAAAAAGAGAGGGAGAGATGGGTGTGTGCGCGCGCGTATTTGTATATAGTTGTTTATATCTGAAGATGCTTTTCCTTTCAGTGGGTGATATACATCAGTGTTAATTCGAGATAAACGATCACATATAAATGTGAACAATACAGAAATACGTACGCCCGAACAAACGTATTTACACTCATACATACTCTCCTGCAACATAACAATAGTCCACACATATACATAAAAATAAAAGAAATAAGACGCAAAGTCGACCAATTGAAAATACTCGGTTCATATCAGTAATGGAGAAAATAGTCACGATTTTCACAACGTTGCCGAATTTGTAATTTTAATTACATGAGAAACACTAACTATATAATATCTTCTAATTTTATAAATGTTGTTCGTTGGTAATTTCAAATCTACAAAATCACGAAAGCAGATAGCTTAGAGTGATATGTGTTTCGCGTTTCATTAGGACCTCGAATGCGCTTAGTAGACACACACACATATAAGCCCACACCCATGTAATATATATATATACATATGTACACACACACACATACACACACACACACACATATATATATACATACATACTGATATGTATGTAAATATATATATATATATTGTATGTGCATGTGTTTGTGTGTATGTATGTTTGTTTATTTATATATATATATGTGTGTATGTATACTTACGCATATGGTGTGTGTGTATATATACATACCTACACATATACTTCACTACGATCGTATCACTTGGGCATTTATATATAGACGCATTAGTTGGGCGTTTATATATAGGGATGAAACTATTTTCATATATACACGTCTGTATATATGTGAATAAGTGTGTCTGTGTATATGCATTTATTAGTATAGTCTTCTAGTAATCTTTACTTTAGAATTTCTTTTCAGTCAATAGAACGTAAAATATCAGAGATCTCTATATGTTTTGGCTTTCTGCGTGTATGTTTCATCAATCTAAAACGGGGAATAAAAAGTCTATCATATTTCATTATTGACCATCGTTTATGGTTGTTCAGTCTTTGGTAACTAAAGCCAACATTTAGGCATTGCATATTAACAGTATATTTCATCTTCAATAGTTCAGATACTCTAAAGTATATTTCATCTTAATTGACCAGATAGAAAAAGTGCTGAAATACTGAATCTGGGCATGCGAGTTGATACCAAAAGTAACTGCCTTATAGTGATCAGCACTGATATAATGAAAGATATTTTAAAACCGTAAATTTAAATACGGAATTATTAAAATTATAGTTTCTAAATATGTTTTCGTTTGCCAGTCTGAGGATTTAGTGATTGAATTGTGGCAAACAAGATTATTGTTGTGCCTTTATGCAAGTCTACATGAAATTTTATCTTTATAACGGATCGATAATATATGAACATTCTTTTTCATGAAACTATAGATATAACATGAAAGAAATATGAAAGCATAAAAGAAAGACATTAAGTATTTACTGAAGAGAAATCGAATTCAGAATCTTAAAAGTCTGATGTATTTGAGCTAGTGAATAATATTGTGTGATTGCGGCACAAACTAGTTCCCAATTATTAAACTAACGAATCATTTTGGCCACTGCTAGAAAGCAATTCTTCGGTACTACTAGAGACAATTCTATAACGAAAGAACATGTTCTAATGCTGTTTGTAATAGTGATTTGCATGTATAGTTCATGATAAGGTTAATTATACACACAGACACACGGACACAGACACACACACACACACAAACACACAGACACACACACACACACACACACACACACACACACACACACACATTTATAATATTACTGTGATATAATTCATAATATAAACCATTTCTACTATTGAATTAACCGTTTCGCTATTACCAAATATAGAGAACTGCCTGCAGTATGATAAAAGTATTGTACAACCAAGCTTTGATTGCCATTTTTGGGAAAGAACATTGAATCATTGATATTGTATTTCCATAAATGTATGTATACATATACATGCATACATACATACATACATACACACATGCATACATGCATACATACATACATACATACATACACACATACACACATACATACATACATACGTACATACATAATACATACATATATACATACATAATGGCCGTCCACTCGTGACCGAGGAAGATCATTGCTGATCATTGCGCTCTAGGACTAATATTTTGCATTTGCGGTTCCGTTGGTGGCTAATGAGACCTGATCTTGACAAGCATACGCGACTGCAAACATTGCAAACACAGCTTTCCTCATTCACTACACCAGCAGTACCCTTTCGAGCGGCATACTTAAGTTCTTCATGCAGAATACGTGCTTTCTCAAAAGTATCGACCCCTCCTTAACCTGCTTCCTCCATTTTTGGCGATGACAGGCATTACTCTTCCAGTCAGTCTCCTGCATATCACAGGCCTTTAATGAGGACTTGACACAGTCCTTAAATCGCAGCCTTGCTTTTTGTTGGGGTCTCTTTCCTTTCACAAGTTCCCTATATAGCATCCGGTTAGGGATCCTGCTGTCCTTCATGCTAATAAGGTGTCCAGTCCAACGGAACCGGTGCCTGTGTACCATCGCCTCAATACTCAAGATATCAGCTGTCCTCATGATGTGTGTGTCTGGAGTCTTCAAGGTCCAGCCTACATCCAGAATGTGTCTGAGACATCTCTGATGCAAGCGTTCAAGGACCCTTACGTGCGACCCTTGAACGCTTTCACTACATACATACATACATACATACATACATACATACATGTTTATGGAAGTATAATATAAAAACAACAAAATCCTAATGGGTAGTTGTCGGTACTATGTTACAATTATATATGTTGAAAGTTTTGGAAATAATAAAATCCGACAAGCTTCTTCGAAAGCATTAGATGTGGTATTAATAAAGAATAGGTTATTGCCATACATTTGTCTCGAACTCTGCTAAAGGCAAACGATGAAGGAACGAATAATAACTGATTGTGCTGATTTTAGGATTCTGTAGCATGCTACTTAAGTTAATAATTTCTATTTTAAAAAAGAAATATCTTGCATTAAGTGGCCTTTACAACGTACAAATATATGATAATGAAATTTTACGAAATGTTCTAGTTTTGTATCCTCTACGCACAGAAAAAGCATTTGGATTGTGTCCTTTATAAAAAGAGCTACATTTATGTAACTGCATACATAGCCTGTCCTAAACCACGTTGAGAAAAGAGGAAGGTTGGGCATAGGACTGGGACCCGATTCTTAAGAAAATAGTCACCACAGAGACTATGATGAAATTTCCAAATCGTGAAGAAAACTGCCATGAAAGGGAGGGACAAATTCAACACGGATTTACTATGACAGACCAGGATCAATGGCGAAAGGACATCCGAATCCTGACTATCAACGTTTTCCATACCAAATTAACCAGAAACATCGCCACTTGAAATATCCACACTTGATATCAAAGCGGAAAGCTAGCCGAAGTCGCTAAAGAAATGACAAGACACAACCTGGACACACTGGGATTGTATGAAACGAGGTGGAGAGGAAGTGATTTTGACAGTAATAGAGAAATGTTCACATTCTTTTGCAGCTTGAAGAAACTATCTATTTAAAATAGATATTTAAAAAAATACGTGGAACTCTTCGGAGTTATGAATGTTAAGAATGTGCGTAGTTTTGAAGGGCAGATTGCGGTTTTAACCATCCTCCACTAAATGACAGAGAAGAAACAAAATTTAAAAAGTAACTTCCAGAAAGGTCAACATCGAGTCCCTTTCGATATTGCAAAACTAAAAGTCATATGTAACTGAAAAATACTACATCGAACTTAAAGCAGATTCACATCTTTAAAAG
>NC_142928.1:172376409-172386409 GCF_046866305.1 Octopus bimaculoides | reverse complement strand
CTTCTCTTATAATTTTATTCTTTAATTCTCTCACGTGTGCTTCCGTGCTTGGAAATATAAATACATGCGTTCTTGTGCATTTCCAGATATGTAATTTTATCAGCTATATATAGGTTTGCCTCAGATAAATATTTAATTTATATTTTCATATTCACGCATACACTCACATCGAGTGCACATTTATAATTTCCCCCATTTTCTGTAATGCATAATGATATTATAAACCAGAAACAATTCTACGAGAAAATTTTTTATTCTTACATTTGACTTTATTCATGTTAAAGAAAATCAATTTTATAAGAAATAATTTATAAGAATTAACGAGGGAAATTTGCATTAAAGTAATATTCTTATTGTCCATGGAACATCATTCCCAAAGGTAACGCATAATTAGAAATAAGTTAAGTAGTGACATATAAATTAATATTAAAATGTTGATATTAAAACACTGATATAATTATAAAAGCAGAGATATATAAGTCAAACATGAGTAGAATTTCTTCATGATTTTCTCATATATAATATTAAAAATGCTAGAATTTCGAATTCCGACGTGAAAGCGAAAATAACAAACATGCGAGTATGAACAATAGAAAGTGTTTCGGAACAAATTATGTTTTCGGAACAAATATATATATATATTGAATATTTTAATATTCAATACGGAGAATTTGGGGAACTGGATCTCATATCTTATGTAACATGCCTATGGCATAACTTAATAGTTTACTGTGAAAGAACGATGGAAACGTCGATATCATAGCAATGATAGACAAAACTCTCTCAATATGATAAAAATTAAAAAATAAATTTGAAGACAATTCTCATTCTAAATAACTCGAATTGAGGGGTATGGTCTTGGCTGGAATTTATTAGCTTTTTGTTATTCTATATAAGGCTAGTGTCCATTTGCCCAACATTATGCTAAAGCACAGTGGAAATTGAATGGAAGCAACAAAAACCATGTGTATATTTTTGTAAAATAATCTCAAGGGCTAATGAAATTGAATGAGATCTTGTGGGTAAAAGAATTTTGGCAAATCTTTATGGGACTTTTAGTCGATTAAATCTCTTAGTTATTCATATAATATTAAATCACTTTTGGGGGGTCTGTCGAACACACTAGGGAATATTTCTTGATATTATATAATATATATGCGGTTTTGTCAAAGAGAACCGACGTTCTAACACCGACAAACTAAATAGATTGCTATGAGTGTTGGTAGTGTTCGTACAAGATATGTGAGCACTACGTACAACCTTTAGTGACGATAAAGTATATGTTACAAGATCCCATCAAAGACAGAACACCAAAACTTCCTCGGAGATGGAAAACTAAAGAAATATATGTGTGATATATTTGCACTCATAAGTGAGGCTCTCCAATAAAATGGAGTAAAGTTTCGTTGGTACAGATCTTCATAATTAATTGTAGGTTGATCGGGGGAGATTATTTATTTATTTATTGTTTCTTAACTCCAGCAGAAATTGAAACATTATGCAAATATCAAAATTGTTTCGCCAGCCATTTCGGACACTTATGCTACTGACAATACTCACTGACCAAATAAATTTTGTAGTTTCACAAGGAATAAAATGTAAGTTTCAAGAGAGATAAAGATATTGTGTGTATGTGTGTATGAGAGAGAGAGAGAGAGAGAGAGAGAGAGAGAGAGAAAAGAGAAAGACAAAGAGAGAGAGAGAGAGGGAATTTTAGAGAGCATGTAAGAAAAAGAAAGGAATGAGGAAAATAATCTGAGTACCTTCCAATCTTTCTTAGCATTTCCAACACAAATTTCTTGAAGCAATACATAAGATTAATCTGCATTAATCTTTATTTTAGGAATAGGCATACCAAAGATAATTATGGACTGTGCAAGAATTAAATAAATTCTACTCTTAGAAATATAAAATTCACATTGAAAAAAAGAAAAGTATGAAAATATAACTAACTTGAATTCTAATCTATGCCTCGAGTTGTAAAATGATTTGTATATGAAAACAAAATTATATAAAAATTTATAAAAAAAAAGTTTCCGCCACAATTTAAAGTGAACAATAGACGTCTGCTGAAAACACACACACACAGAGTGGCATACACATATATGTACATATACATACATACATACACGCATACATACATACATACACACACCTAGGCATATACTTATATGTATGTATACACACACACACACACACACACACACACACACACACACACACACACACACACACACACACACATATATATATATATATATATATATATATATATATATATATATATATATATATACATATATGTATGTATGTATATACATACATATGTATGATGGATATATATAAAATCCATAGCAGTGTGTATCTGTGTATTTGTATTAGTATGTGTGTACGCGTGTGATTGTATGTGAAGTAGACACATTTCCTTCTTTTTTTAAGACATATTAATGGAAGATTAATCGACTCATAAATTTACTTTGATTTATTCCCCTTAGACAAAAATATAATTGTAATCATAGTTTTGCAGGTCTTCTTCCGTTCCGTTCATCAGTATTAGTTGAACGTGAAATAGACGCCAATGTATTTTGCAAAAAGTATGTAACCAAAAGATACTTAAAACATATAAACATGTATTGTATAATTCATATCAGTGTTATATAAGATAGTTTGTCATGAACGGTGCCTTTAGATTTGTGTTACGGCAAATCAACTCACTAAACAGTTCAATGAATTTTCGTGTGTATTATATTTACCGCAGGAAACTAACAGAGGTTTTCTTGGATCCCAGATTTGACAGTACTGAAAATGTAATTTTTATATAAATCATATGGTCATGGAGAAAGACAACGCTAGTATGTTCGAGACTATTAAGAGAGCAGCGAGGACGGTATTCACAAAGAGATGATCCGGTAAGAATGCTTGGAAACGATTTAGATCCTCTAATGAAGCTAAATTTTCTGGTTTTGGTGTCCAACCGAATGAAATGCTAGGTAAATTACCCAAGTAGCACACGAGGAAATTTGAATTCAGAATGCAAAGTACTTGAGCAAAAAACGTAAGGCAGTCCCTCCAATGCTCTAAAGATTGTGTCATTCACTGAGTGATGAAATTTAAGTTGTATCTCGAAGAATGTTGAAGATAATAAATAGTTACATATTTAGAAAGAAGTAAAATTGTGCTCCCTCAGCTTAGTTACTTAAATGAATATATCATTTACACATATGATGATATACAAAATATAAAACCATGAATGCTTCACCCACAATTCAGTGAAAGTCCAACCGGATTTTCGAAAGTCTCCGCGCATCTTATCATCGGTAGAAACTATATATACTGGTTGAATATGCTACAGAATCCGTTACTGTCTGTAAGTCGAATCATGAAACAATATAAAGGTTCGTGAAAATTTACAGATAAAAATAACTCTATGTCATTTAAATAAGCAAAGTATATTTTAACGTTTATTGAGAGTGTCACAGCGTCAATTGACCCTACTATAACGTTTATGTTACTATTAGATTTCCTATTACATCTTTTACCTGCCTACATGCACAACCTTTTTCCACTTTTCTCGGCAATGCCCTAAATCTTCCTAGTTGTCAATTGTAACATTTATCTTATTGAATCCTAACTTCAGACAATCTTTGTACCTCATATTTGGTTTGTGGGACAGACGCTTACTTGACACCAGTTCTCCGTAAAAATGTTGTTTAGGCATTGTCTGTCATTCTGATTAAGTGTCCACTCCATCTCAATGTGTACTGCAAACCTTCAATACTGAAATATTTCCCTCATTCAAACACCTCATCGTCACTCACAAACATTTTCCAGCTGATCCTAAAAATCCTTCTGAGACATTGTTGATGAAAACGTTCCATACGTTTTAAGTGCTTACGATACACAGTCCAAGTTTCGCAAGCATGCAATAAAGAAGTTAAGATACATGTATTGTGTACCTTAATCTTTGTAGCAGTGGAAATACCATGCCTAGACCATAGGCAGTCTTCCAGTTTGCCCAAAGCAAAACTAGCTTTCTGAATACGTAGTGACACTTCATTAAGATTCGCTGATGTGTTTACTGTGCACTCTAAGTAAACAAACTTAGAAACCATAAGTTTTCTTCCACAGACGAAGATACCAGGTTCTATGTATGGCATTCCTGGTGCTGGCAGAAACATGACAACAGTTTTGGTTACATTTATGGTTAGCTAAGTGCTTCACAAATCACTGAAATTGCATTCATAAGATTTCATCTGCACAGAGGAGGTCTCTAATAAGAGTTGAAGAGGTCCTTAACTTAACTGATAGTCTTCTGATGTTAAAGAAGATTATGAAGAATATGAAGAATATGCATTTTATGGTATTTGGAATACCCGTTTAATTCTGTGTTATGTTAACGTCACTCACTACTCTGCGTTGTTTTCTCTATTTTTGCTTAATCTATTCAAATTTTTCTTTTCTTTTTTTTCTATGTCCTTGTCACTAGGCTGCTAGAAATAGGTTAGGACAATTGTCGTGCTGGAAATGGCTCTTGAAACTGAAATACACATCCACAACTGCTCTGTTATCACTAGATATTAGGCTGACTTATTTTCTAGCGGAATGTCAAATATGGATAATCCTTGAAGCTTGAGGTTATCTTCCCTTCGTTTGTGGAACTCTTCTAAATAACTAGTCTTTAACTGGGACACATCCTCTAGAGACGGAGTTAATAGAACTAGAAATATTTGAGTAATTCTCTTTAAGTATTTCTGTTTAATACATGTGTATGTACCGATATACACGCAATCACGCATGCACACACACATACGCACATACATCAACTGAGATAGAGAAAGAAAGAAGGAGAGAGATAGTGGTGTGAAACAGAGAAGGGGATAATAAAAGTGAGAAGCAGAGATAGAAAATATTAGAAGGAATTGGTAATGGACACTAGAAAGTGGGTAAGAAGTTGATGGAAAAAAAAAACCGCATGTGGTATAGAATATGTCGCGCTGCTGAAAGTAAGAGGAGGATGTAACTTGAGAAAGACTGAAAATGTAATTATATCGTGAAGTGCGTTGAGAAATAAAATTAAAAGATTAATTCAGATTTAATTGGAGAAAATAAAGAGGTGAGAGACTAGAACAGAGATCAGGGAATGGAAATATGAAGAAAAAATCGAAAATAGTAGGAGACTAAAGAAAAATGAGATATTAGTTTAAAGAATAAGAGTTTTATTAATATCAGAAAATAAGTAAAATATACTGGTTTAGAGGAAAGCAAATATGATAATACCAAAAGAAGTGTAGAAGAAAGTGAGAGTTTGAGATAACATTTTTAGGAAGAGAAATTGATTTGGAATTCATCAGAGAGATGGTATTGCTGTCGGGGATTCTTAATATATAAAGCTATGATATGAATGACAAGAAAAGTTTGGATTGATTGCCTAACATTTTCAAGTCGAATTTTGGCGTATGGTCATGGGAAATTAAAACAAAAGTGAATACTGATAAAATTTAAAATAAGCCAGAGAAAAGTTATAACAAAGAATAAAGATTCACATACAATCTTGTAAAGGCAGCCGCATCGCCATATATGTATATATATATATATATATATATATATATAAATTTTCAGAATGAGATAAAAATCCAAGGCTGTGAAAGATTTTAGAACATTTATAAATAGAAGGTCTTACAGCTTATATCTATATAAATTAATAATAAGGGGAACAGAGATTTATATATCCAGTTTTATTTTGCAGTCAATCACGCCTTTCCATTTCTGCACCTATATAGGTTTCTTGCATTTTTCGTGCACTCTATAAAATTTTGCGCATTTTGGTGGTAATTGCTGCTTCTTCAGGTTGTTATTAACAACGTTTCAAATCCCATTTCGACTACATACAAATTAAACCAAAATATTTCATACACATGGTGGTAGTATTTTAAAAATAGCCTAAATTTTGACCTTTTCAAAACATGTGACTAGCTACCGAAGAGTGGGTCAGTAATCAGCAAATGGTGAATGGTTGTATGTTTTGTATCAAGTTACTTAGTGTATGTTGATGTTATTGTTGTTATTATTATCATCTCTATCACTACTACTACCACTATTACTCTTATTATTATTGGTCTATTATTTCATTTGCTAATTTTATGATTAAATTAAATTTATGGATATCGTTAATTTTATACCCTCCTGTATCTATCACCACCCTGACTTTTACTCTCCTTCCTCTTCCCCATTCAACCATTAAATTTCTCTCACCATCATGTGAACTCTTATTTGCCAAACATCCCCCCATGACAAAGGAAGCCAGTTTATGGTGAAGTTTACATAAATCCATCTACTGACTGCATATCCATGCCTTTTTGCACACTCCATCCACTTATTCCGTACAGTACAACTCCGAGCTCCTAGAAACAGCTGTTGTGTTAAAATACTATGCATTTTCCCATCAGTTTTCTGTATTTTTTCGACTCCAGGTAAAATAATGTATATATATATATATATATATATATATATATATCGAAGGCTGTGAGTTTGTACAAATGTTATCCCACCTGGCAAAATTCTTAGCGGTATTTCGTCTATCTTTACATTCTAAGTTGATATGCCGCCGGGATCGAATTTGCTTTTAATCCTTTCGGATTAAAATAAGTACTAGTCGATAAAATAAGTACCAGATGATCATTGGGATCGATGAAATTGATTTACTTCTTGCACTGAAATTGCTGGCCTTGTGCGAAATTTTGAAGCCAACATGTCTATATACCTGTTAATAGTGTCTATTTTTCTGAATTATTCCCGGTTTGGTACACCCCTATATATTCATCATGTATATATGTATGTATGTATGTATGCATGTATGTATGTATGTATGTATGTATGTATGTATGTATATATGTATGAAACCTAATCGTGTTTTTCTGCATTGCTATCACTCTCTCTGAATACATATGTATTCATGAATAAGTAATGAGCGAGAATTGTGAACCACCATATAAAAAGCTATTTATGGAATATATTATTAATCGACGTGAACCTCCTCTAATTTATCTTTGTATATCCATATTGTTGATAGTTATAATGAGTCTGACGACATTAACTTTTTCCTGAAGGTTTCTTCTGATATTAAATCACACCCATGGCTATCAATCTGTTGTTTTTTTTAATCACGTTACCCATCCAAGTTTGTAATGTCTCAATGGTCAAAAACTATCGGACAAAAGTAGTTATTGGACTTATTGCTTTCTCATTTGTTTTTCTTCTATTTAAATCACATCAGAAGGAAACTAGTAGCTTGAATAATTTCAGCTGATCAAGTAATTTTTTTCTTTTTGCTTGAGTTTAGCTCTAGGAGTCTACGGTATGTGAATTTGTATATTTTTAAACGGTTAAAATAAAAATAAAAAAAGAGAAAACAGAACTCTGCTGTGTGATAAAAAAAAGATTCGAATTATTATTACACCTTGAGACGATGGAAAATTTCCGCCTCGCTAATTTTTACCAATTTTCACTGGAAATTATATGAGGTTGCGTTAAATATTGCAAAACAAAGTAAAACAAAAACACGTGAAAAGCATGACAATAAAATTGACACACACACATACGCACACATACACACACAGAAACGTCAAAGAAAATACACACACACACACAAACGTCGAGAATAATATACGCACATACACACAAATATGTATACATCACGTGTCTCTCTGAAAGGATAGATTCAATCAATAAACGTACATTATTATCCCATTAGAAAGTGTGACCAAGTGGCAGAATCGCTAAAGCGCCATATAAATTTCACCATACATTATAGTTATTATTGTTGTTATTGTCTAATCCCTAGTCGCATAAGAAAACCATTAGATTTCAAATGATGCTGAGGCATAGTAGAAAAATAAAATAGTGGAAAATAATTTAGGAAATAAGCTTATCTATATAGATTGTACACTTGGATACTGTATATTTGGATACTGTTGTCTTTAGAGATGACTCTGCTGTAAAATCCGACACGAAATGGCTACATTCGCTTTTTACTCTCCAGTTTAGTATTCTTTGGATTGTCATTTGAATAATAATTGGTTGGTATTTCTAGCAACACAACCGTCTGGAGAAGAGATTATCTCGTTTGATGACTATTATATTATTAGTTACATCCCTTCACAATATGGGTTTAAATGACTGCGTGTTCGACTTCTTTGGTGGCGAGTATCAATCAAAATTGCAGACTGGATTAATTCACCTAGCACAATGATAATTCTCAAAACATTCCCATAAACACATTGGACATAATGTACGCCGAGAAGCAACATCTATCATTATCAATCAACGATAGAGGTTCACAATTAGGGCAGGCTGATTTTCTACACTTTTGTAGTTAATGACTTTGGACTAATCGAGATATTGAGGGCTTAATATGATAATAACTGAGAAACAAAATCCATCTCCCTAGCTCTAACCATTTTTGGAGGAAACTGTTTAAAAAAACTTCAAAATACTGTAATAAAAAAACAGCGCATCTTCACCATATTCCGATCGAAAAAATAAACATGTTATTATCATTTGAAAAATCCACAAAAATGTTGCATCTTTATTGAAAACGAGTAAAAGCATACACAAACTCTATAGAGTCAAATAAGACAAATTTAGATACCAAAATCATCATAATTTTTGCTGTAACAACTATCAGAAGCAAAGGAAGGTCTTAAACGGCGGCTTAAGGCTTTGGGCAGAATGTGTTTGTGCCTTCATCCGAGTTCATAAACAGTATGGGAAGCTTCAGATGTCAACTTCACTGCCCTTTCAATATTCTGAGAATGTGAAGGCAAATCAGGCAGCTCCAGATTGTTGCCATTCATTAATGCTTTTTGAAGTTCCTGGCCGGAAAAGTTTTCTCTATGAGTAGGTTCACAGATCACACTTTGAGAAAGGTTAACTAACGTTAACCAGTGTGTGGCTGGCTTCCCACTTTTGAAAGAATAAAAATAAATTTAGTTTTTATTTCACTATAAAACTGGAGCTCTCGTAGCCGAGTGGATAAGGCACTGGATTTCCACGTCTTGGTCCCAACGAGAGAGGACACAAAATAAAAATTTCGGTGCAGGTAGAGAACACTTGTACGCCCGACGGGCGGGGGTACCGAGACTTACCCATGCACAAGGTGCTTTGTACTGAACACAGAGAACACAGCCATTTACAATTTTACTATCTTCCCTCATCTATCTTCATACTCACAACACATTAATCTTCCGTCTAAGGGGTTTCAATCTACTACTCCCTCAGCGCAGACAAAAAGTAAAAATAAACTAGATAAAAAGTGGATTCAGATGTAGGAAAAAATGTTACCTCTTCTGATTCTCCCGAGCTAGATCCCAAGGAAATATCTTGCGATGATGTGGAGGCAAATGTGGCCAAATCAAATTCCTGCTGCTGTTGAATCTGTCCCTGTAATCTTTCTGCTTCAACTCTCTGGTTTCTCTTCACAGCAGCTTTATCCACAGACCCAAGCTGGACAGAACCCTTGTGTCCTATTTAGGCCCTCTGATCTCTTAAGCGTTCCCTGTACTGGAACTTGAAATATTGAACAGTGGATTTAAAACAAGAGATAAAATCATGAAAAAATTAATGATTAATTTTTTATACAAGAGGGGAAATGTAGATTACAAAAGGAAAATGCTTATATTTTCTAATTACATCCATGGGATTTTCTTCTGTTTAAAAGACAACAAATCGAGTTAAGTAAGATTAGTTAAAAGTAAAAAAAATAGCTTTGCCTTCTTGCTGCAAGGACACGTGCAGATTATGTGCTGAACAATTTTCCTTCTTCGACTTCCCACCATTGTCATCACAAGGACGAAGAATTAGCTAAGAGGTTCAAGCAGAAATGTCAAAAATTTTATCCAGCTTTTCCTCCTTGGAAAGAGAGTTGCGGTTTATGTCTTTTGCTTTCTTGAAGCACACTTTATCCACCAATTTCATTATATAATATTCCTCACACAGGGGTCAA